>NC_069500.1:775585340-775852840 GCF_027579735.1 Bombina bombina | reverse complement strand
AAGATCTTGTTCCTGTGAAATCTGCTCGATAGCTCAGGTCTGGTTAAACTGATTAATTTCAGCTTGCTTGGCTTTGCTGCAACACAAGCGGACAGCTCCACCTACTGGCTATTTAATAAATGCACTGCTTCTCAATGCTTTTCAATAGCAGTCACATGACTGGAAAAAAAGGTTGTTATTCTGAAACGGTGTAAATTGAACCGTTGTAAACCGAGGGCCACCTGTATATATATATATATATATATATATATATATACACACACACACACACACACATATATACAGTATACACACACACACACACTGTAAAGTACAGGGTATTAGTTCCCATAAATTGTAAATTGCAGGGTCTGATTTTTTCTCACAAAACAGATACTCTATAAAAGTTTAGCATTCTGCACAATGCAGGAATAGACATTACTAGATGGACTTATCAGCCAGTAATACTTTTTCAGTAAATCCATTATTGTGCATATCAGATGGCAATCTATACTATAATTGCCATTTAATTTCCATCGCCTCGGCAGTTGTGCACGCATCCTCAAAGGAATGTTGGCAGCACGCGGCAGCCAACAGAATGTTGGCTGTGCGTGCAGCCAAAAGAATTCACCTGGATGCAGCGAAGGCAAACGGAGCATTAAAAATAAAAAATGCCCGCAATAAGTATAAAAAAAACACCTAACCGCACGCAATAAGTATTAAAAAATAAAATAACCGCCCGCAATATGTATTAAAAAAAAAACCTAAGCGCCCGCAATAAGTATTTAAGGCATTCAGCCCTTTTTCAGTCCCCTTAAAAGGGCATTCAGCTCTTTTTCAAAGTAAAAAAAAAGTAACACTAAAGTCCCAAGTAGGTACTCACGGTTTCAGAAGTCCAGCGGAGAAGGTCTTCTTCCAGACGGGTCCATCAAATTCATCCACAGCGAAGGCGGCGCGGAGTGCCGGAGCGGTCTTCCCAGAAGTGGCGATCCTCGGCAGCAGTCATCGGTGGCGGTGGCGCTCCTCCGGGCCGGCTGTCCTCTGCAAAGGCGTGGAACTTCCTCTTCATGTGATCACCCACCACACACTGAAGAAATAATTCACGGTACCCCATATTTATTATCCATGGCCTTTGAGGCTACTTTCTTCAATCCGCCTGATCCTATATGATCGGGCTGATTGACACCCCCTGCTAGCGGCCGATTGGCCACGAATTTGCAGGGGGCGGCATTGCACAAGCAGGTCAGAAGAACTGCTTGTGCAATGATAAATGCCGACAGTGTATGTTGCCGGCATTTATAGATGTGCGGCGGTCATGATACTCTACATCGTATCATGTCCATCCGCACTTTAAGAAATCGGCCCCTTAGAGTTTAAATCAAGAAGAAACAGTGTTTTATATTATGATTTTGAAAGATATCAGTTTGATCATTCAAATGAGTGATTTAAGATGACCACAGTGAAAATGGTGATCATCTGCAGCTTGCACTATAATGGAGTTTTGGCTGAGTGAAGATCAAGATGGACAAAAGAACACAGACACTAGACAAATGAAGATTGGAAAAAATGTTATGGGCAGACAGATATAAGTTCAAGGAGGAAGAACGTTCGTGAAATGCAGACCAAATAAAAAGATGCTGGAGAAGTGCTTGGTGCCATCTGTCAGGCATATTAGAGGCATTGTGATGGTCTGGGGGTGCTTTGGTGGTGGTAAAGTGGGGAACTTATACAGGGTAAAAGAGACCTCGAAGAAGGAAGGTTATCACTCCATTTTGCAACGACATGCCCTACCTTGTGGACTGCGCTTGATTGGAGCCAATTTCCTTCTACAACAGAATGATGACCCAAAGCTCACCTTCAAACTATGCAAGAACTATTTAGGGAAGAAGCAGTCAGATGGTATTCTGTCTTTAATGAAGTGGCCAGCACAACAGTCACCAGATCTCAACCCTATTGAGTTATTGTGGGAGTAGCCTAAATGTATGGTACGTAAGAAGTGCTCATCAAACCAATCCAACTTGTGGGAGGTGCTTTAGAAAGCATGGGGTAAATTCTCTTCAGGTTACCTCAACAAATTGGCAACTAGAATGCCAAAGGTCTTCAAGTCTGTAATTGCTGCATATGGAGGATTCTTTGATGAAAGCAAAGTTTGAAGGACACAATTATTATTTCAATTATTGTCAAAGATTATATTTCTTATTCAAACTCATTTCATGTATATTTAATGGAAAATAAGGAATTGTCTAAGTGACCCCAAACTTTCGAATGCCAGTATAGTATATATACCTTTCTTTTGACAGCTGATTTTGCCTGTGCTATCCCTACCTATACTGAAAGTTTAAATACTTCAGTATTAGCTCTAGAAAAGTTATGTAAACATAGTAAGCAGCAATATCAGTGAAGACAGTCTATAATGGTCCTTAAAAATAGTAAATCCGACGATCGTTTCGTCTGATTCCTAAGGCTTTATCAAGGATCCTGTTGCTTGCATATGGCTATGGGATCAACTCTAATTCTATCACAATATTTCCAAGTCAAACAAGGCCAAGGTTGAAACCTCCCATAATATTCAATCTCCTGTTCTGTTAGTATCCTTAGGTAGGTTCATAGGGGCTCAGAAGTATGCACGTATCTTCTAAAAACAGTAAATCCGACTATCATTTTGCCTTACTCCTAGTTCCTTGATAAAGCCTTAGTGGTAAGGTGAAATGATCGTCGGATTTACTGTTTTTAAGGACCATTATAGACTGTCTTCACTGTTATTACTGTTGACTTATGTACTCTGATTGCTATAATAGCCTCAACAGCACTGCACCACTACGCTGTTTAGAGGGCTTAGCAATCTCTTTGTGCATTTGTTTATTTGCAACAGTGTCTAGTCTAAGTCCTGTGTAATTTTAATAAAGCTGTATTTTACCATTTTAAACAAAGACCGGTTCCTGTCTTGCTTGGGAAGACGAGGGGTAAAACGTACCTGCAATCACACATAGAGCTGAGTTATAGCTCTAATTAGTGTAAGTACCTGACTTGAATTGGAAGTTTCTAATATAAATACAGAGTGCACTATTGTTTCTCTCTCTCTCTTTCCTTTACAAATCTCCCCCTGGAGATACAGTGCGGAATTACTTGTATCCTCTAAAGCTTACAGATTTCTGCACATTTTTTTAACATAATATCTTGCTTGTAAAGAAATCCAGAAAGTACGGTATTTTGTTCTACTTATTTGATATTCTGATACTTGCACTTAGGTGGCTATCTATCCTATATACTGTGTGTATATATATATACAGTAAAAAAAACTTGCACTCACTGGTCTTTCCTTCAGAAACACACATTTATTGTAACGTTTCGGAGACAGAGTATCCCCTTCCTCAGGTCCGAAACGTTATAATAAATGTGTGTTTCTGAAGGAAAGACCAGTGAGTGCAAGTTTTTGTTACTGTTATCTACTATTCACTAGCACCCTGGCAGCTAGATTTGGAAGTGAGAGTGCTCATCTATGGGATTATATTACGCCCTAAAAGGCGAAACATGTCAGAAGCAGTTCTCAACAAGTTATTGCTGGTTTTGTGAGATTTATCCTTGATCATATATTTATGGATTTTTAACCTGAATAAATCGAGTTTTGGAAATTGAAGAAGTCGTCTGCATCTTGTTTATTCTACTGCTATATATATATATATGTGTGTGTGTGTGTGTATGATCTATATGCTCATTCAAAATGAAAAATAAATATATACTGAGAGACAGAGAGAAAGAGAAAAGTGAAGTCAGCACATGTGATTTACTCGTGCACTTACTTTTACAGGCTACTCTCCATGCTAATTGGTGCATACTGCTGCCTGTCACATAATCTGAGATGGAAGGATCATGCTTGCAGTACAGCATAAATACAGTACATTCTTGGAGGCAAACTCCAAATATTAACAGAATGTATGTGAGATAAATAACAATGTTCTATTGACTTTGGAACAGTTACTATCAATCAGAATTTAGAATGCATCACTAGATCCTTCCCATAGTATTGCCCCTATCCCTCTATTCACAGTGTACAATAAAGTGTTATAACATTGAAATTACGGCTGAATGGCACAATAGTTACATGTGCTCTACATAGTTACATGTGCTCTAATAGTTACATGTGCTCTACATAGTTACATGTGCTCTAATAGTTACATGTGCTCTACATAGTTACATGTGCTCTAATAGTTACATGTGCTCTACATAGTTACATGTGCTCTAATAGTTACATGTGCTCTAATAGTTACATGTGCTCTAATAGTTACATGTGCTCTAATAGTTACATGTGCTCTACAGACATCATGAAGCAATTTAAGGTAATTTAAAGGGTGAATCAGAATGTACAGCAAAAATCGCACAATGCATATGGTAGACTAAGTTAGCACAACTAAACATAGAAATATAGTTTACAGTCCTACTTAATACACCTGCGTTTTCTAAATTGATACTATAATACATTTTGGACCCGATTACCAGTGGAGTGCAAACGTTTGCGAGCTAGCGATAATGGGTTTATTGCAGGTGTTTGTGCTTGCCGGCCTTACCGCTTGTATTATGAGTTGAAATTAAATGTGATCACTTGTGCGCAATCGCAATTTATGCTAGAATGATTACTTCCAAGCTGGTTAACTGTTTTGCAAAACATTTTTATATTTTCATGTTGGATTAGTGCACATGAGAATATGCGATTGGGTTTGAGTGGGGTGTTAAGATTTTTTACCACTTTTTCTCTCCATTGACTTCTATGGGGGGATACGTGAACATGCAAGGGATATTCTAACTTCGCATTTTGCGCTCAGCGGGTTAGCACTCAAACGAAAACAGTTTACTTTCTACCCGTAATACTAGCACAGCCCGACAAGTGCAAAAAGTTTACTTCTAGCGAAATTAGCGCTTGAGCAGGAGTGTTAATTAGCGCTCCACTTGTAATGTGGCCCTTTATTGGCTGACAAAAACTTCTACACTGGCAATAACAGTGCTAAATTATTCTTATCTCTACTAGTCTCTTACTTATTAAAAGGATATAAAGCACAAACATTTTATTTCATGAATCAGATAGAGCATGCAGTTTTAAACAACTTTCTAATTTACTTACTTTTCTTCGTTCTCTTGGTATCTTTTGTTGAAAAGCACGGACATATGCTAAGGAGCCAGCACATTTCTGGAGCACTATATGGCAATAGTTTTGCAAGAATGTTATCTATTTGCAAGAACACTAGATCGCAGCACTGTTTCCTACCATGTAGTGCTCCGGACACCTACCTAGGTATCTCTTCAACACAGAATATCATGGGAACAAAGCAAATTTGATAATAGAGGTAAATTGGAAACTTTTTAAAATTAGTATGTTCTGTCTAAATCACAAAATATTTTTTGGGGGTTTCATATCCCTTTAAAGCTCTCCTTATATCTTTAACACATTTAAGGAGGATCTATGATTTTGACAATGTAACGCCGAAACGCATCAGATCTCTACTCTTTGAGCTGTATTTTTTACCCTTAGTTTGGACATTAGTTTTTTTTGCAGATTAAACATTTTTTTAAACTGCATTGCTTTATATCGTTCTGTTGGTGTGAAACAGTATAGATAAACATCTTTGTTGTGTTGGATATATGGTAGTTCCCATTCTGTGTTAGTTAATCCCACTGCTATGTTCCTCCTTACCCCTTATTCCTGACATATATAAAGGATGCCATTTGAAGACTTCACAGCTGATAGGTAGCATTTCCTTTCCTCTCCTCAGCATGTTTCCTTGCTCGTTAATCTCTTTTTTGTTACTTCCCCTGTCACTACCTAGTTGTCATGGCAACAGCGCAAGTCACTGAATCTGAAGAAGTTGAACTGTCATACAGGCTCATTACACATCGCTCTTATGAAGGCGAAGCTTGATTGATGATCTCTGAGTATCAATGTGCTGAGCTTGTCATCAAATTAATAGCTAGATTAAATCGAGATTCTTTCTAACGGCAAGGTATGTGGTTCTCATGTGATGACACATGTACTATGTTAGCTTGCACACAATGGGCTAGATAAGAAATGGAGCACAAAAATATTAGCTCTAAAGAGCACCAACTGCAATTAAGTTAAATCAGTAGCACTCCTATTCTTGCGCTGGTATTACGAGTTGAAAATAAAAGACATTCGGAGGTCAGACTTCTATGGGGCAACCTACAAACGCCTCTCCTGTCTTTCACTCCTACTCTAAATCAAAGTTGTTTTCTCCCTTCACAAGTTTTTTTTTATTTTAGATAGATAGATACATAGATAGAGATATTAATAGTTATAGATTGATTTCAAGTATTTCTATTAAAACAAATAAAAAAAAATTGATATTTTTCTATGACAAGGTGTTTGACTGGGAAGAACTCAAACGTGTACAGTGTATATATATATATATATATATATATATATATATATATATATATATATATATATACGAACAAAGTGCACTCCAGATTCTGAACAAGCAACAGCTTCGGGTGCTAACACAAATCAAATTATAGCAGAAGACAAGAAGCACTCCAGAAGTCTTTCAAATAATGTCACCTTTAATTAGTGAACGTTTTCGGGCAATAAACTGGCCGTCCTCAAACTTACCTTGTAAGTTTGAGGACGGGCAGTTTATTGCCCGAAAACGTTCACTAATTAAAGGTGACATTATTTGAAAGACTTCTGGAGTGCTTCTTGTCTTCTGCTATATATATATATATATATATAAAACACTGTAATGGACTGCACTCTCAAACTGTACTGGGTACACATCTAATGACCCTGCAAAAGCTGTGAGTTTTGCAGCATCATTGGATGTGTACGCAGTCCAGTCCTGGGTACTAGTTAACAGCACTCACATATGGCTGCACAGCTCTCAGTGATTCAGGCAGTTAACCCCAGACCAGCCTGGGTACAAAGCCCATAGGGAAAATAACAAAACAAAAGTATTAACACAACACATAGAAAGTCTGGCACTCTTTTGCAAGCACATAGCTAGATTAAAAGCAAAAAGGAAGAGTTAGTTACAGCATTTGGCCAAATGGTGATAGGCCAGGCCAACATCAAGGTCTCTTCCTCCCCGAGTCCATAACCTACAGCCACACAATGCATGCTGCTTTCAACCAAACACACTGAGATACAAACAAGGGTTACACAGGCCCTTTGTAATATTCATAGATACATACATGGTCTGCACTCTCAAATCAGAATGGGTGCACATCCCATGACCCTGCAAAACTCACAGCCTTGGGTGATCACCAGCACTCACAGACAGCTGTACAACTTTCAGTGACTCAGGCAGTTAACCCTAGACAAGATTGTATTTACTTACCGAGGACTGATTTGTTTAAACTTTAAAGGAATATAAAAATGCAAAAAGAAAATGTTCTAATGTGTTCTAATGTTACAAAACACTGTTGCCATAGAGTTCTAAAGAAACGTGCACACTACTGAGCTACTATGAGCATCTAGATTAACTCTTCAACAAAGGATACCAAGTGAAGAAAGCACTTTTGATAATAGAAGTAAATTGAAAAGTTGTTTTAAAATGAAATACTGTATCGGAATCACATACATTTTATTTTGACTGTCCATGTACTTAATGCAGTGGTCCATGTACTTAATGCAGTGTGTAGCGTGTGTGTAGCAATTGGATTAATTGGTGTCATTTACTGATAGGAATACTTTGGTACTGATATCTGTATCGATTTACCAACTGTTGATATAAAGTAGATTTATTTGTGTGTTTTTTGCATTCTATTGATGATGGTGATGATGTATTCAGTATTTTTTTTTGTTCTTGACAATCCAATTATCATCAAAAAGGGCCATCAACAATGTTGTCATGGGCAGCAACATCTTGTTTTCCGGGTCCGAGTATACGCAGATCAGTGGCTGATGTGTGTTATCGATTGATCTGTGGGTGTTGAGCATTTATCAAGTGTCTTTGGCTGTTCAAATTAATGGTTCAATTTTTGTTGTCAATATTTAGTCAATAACATGTGGTTGGGTGGTTTGTGTTCATTAAAGTTGGCATGGTCTATGTATCGTATGGGGGACTTTTCTGATATACAATACAATAGTTTTCTAATAAGAAAATAGTGTTATCATTTGAATTGTGATAAAAAAAAGGAGTATCAGGATCTGAAAAACAGCCAGTTAACTTGATCAACAAGACTGGAATCAACACCTATGTGTTTAATTCCTGCAAATGGGTCAAACACATAGTTAAAGTCAGCTTCAAAACAGCAATACATTACTGGGACCCCTATCAGATGAGCCAATAATAAGAGGCATTTTTAAATCACCTGCTAGCTTCCAGTAGTGCACTGCTCCTCCTGATCCTCCTACCTTTTCAAAAAAGGATACAATGAGAAAGAAGTATACTCCATCTGAATTTTGAAAGTAAGTTTAATTTCACGCCTCTTTAACAAAAGCTTCAAAACAGCCATTAAGATTGTTCTTATTGAATTTACCAAAAATAATATTTTATTTATTTACTTTATTTGGGTCACTCACCTTGGGATGATTAAAGGGATATTAACCAGTATGAGATTGAAATATAAAATATTTAAATAGTTAAAGTAATAGTAAATCAGGGCATTTTAAAAACGCTAGGATTTACCATCACTAAGAATAAACAGGACTTCCAGTCATCAGTTTGTAAAAAAAGGTGCTAAACGTACCCTCTCTGTGCTGCAGCCTCCTAGCTAAACTCAGCAGGTCTGACCGACCACAGAACAGAACTCTCTTCTCAATTATATGACGTTTCCACCTCTAAAACAATAGCCGTTCTAACATACAGAACCTATTACTAGCACGGCTATTGGTTTAGAGGTGGAAACGTCTGCTCATTGAAAAAGAGCGCTGTGTCATGGGCCACCAGAGCTGTTGAGTTTAGCAAGGAGAGCTTGTTATATCCTCTGTTTGGAGAATTTGAACATTGTACCTTATAACCATATTACTATCACTGATGTACCGTAAATAGAAATTTTAATGCTATTTTTAATAGTATTTTAATAAATATATTTTACTGTTCAACCTGATGTATGGCTGGTTATGGACCTTTTAAAATGTTGCTTTAATACGATTGAGCTTGGTCAAAGCTGAAATACACACGAGTAAATCAAGTAAGAGATGCCCTGCATAGATGACATGTAGCCAACAGGATTGCACTATTCCCTTTTTTCTCCTTGTGAGGTGCTGTTTATTCTTCATCTATCGAATGTGAGGCCTTTTTGTGAGCCAATCATAACACTGCTGTCAGACGATAGATCTCGGTGAAAACTCCCAAATACGTGAGTAAATCTGAAAAAAGCTCTTAAGAATCGATTTAACAATGGAACTGTGCTATTTCTCCAACATTGGTGTGTCCGGTCCACGGCGTCATCCATTACTTGTGGGAAATGTTCTCCCCCACAGGGAAAGGCAAGGAGAGCACACAGCAAGAGCTGTCCATATAGCTCCCCCTCTGGCTCCGCCCCCCAGTCATTCTCCTTGCCGCTCTGAACAAGTAGCATCTACCACAGGGATGGCGAGGAGTTTGTGGTGTAGTTGTAGTTTTTTATTCTTCTATCAAGAGTTTGTTATTTTAAAATAGTGCTGGCTTGTACTATTTACTCTATAACAGAAAAGTGATGAAGATTTCTGTTTAAGAGGGCTATGATTTTAGCACAAGTAACTAAAATCCATTTCTGTTACCACGCAGGACTGTTGAAACAAGAGAACTTCAGTTGGGGGTAACAGTTTGCAGACTCATCTGCTTCAGGTATGACTAGTCTCCTTCTAACAACACAGGCTAATGCTAGATGACAGTCATTTTTCCCCTCAGGGGAAACGGTAAGCCATTTTTCTTTCACCTCAGCAAAAAAGATAACAGGCTTCCCCTTTTTGTTTTTTATGCTGGTAGACACTGTTAGGGGCTAAATCGATTGGTTTTTATTACAATATTATACCATTTGAAATATTTTATAAGCTCACATACACTTGGGAACGTTTTTTATTGATCTGGCTTGTTTTAGACACCTAAATCTAGTCAAGAAGGCCCCTTCACTCTAGTGTGCTGAGGGAGGAAGCCTCATTTTGGCACTTCAGCTGTGCAGTTGAATTTCAAGGCAGTGCATGCAGATTCATGTGAGAGGGTCCTGTGGCTCAGAAAGTGACTCCAGAAGGCTTATTTCTGTGGATGATTGACCCCTAAGGAAGGTAAAAAGCTGCAGCAAGGCTGTAGCTGGGATTGTGGTGTGTAAAAATGGTTAAATCCAACAATTAGCTCCGGTTTGCTTGTTTTAAGAGCTAGAGTGTCCATATTAAGACACTGGGGTCCAAATTTCAGAAAAATCTGATATTGCCTTCATAGTTTTTTGCAGTGACGTGCAGTAATAGGAGGCAGGGGAGGCAGTGCCTACCCTGTCCAATCAGGGCAAAAAAAAGATTTAAAGTAATATTTATTAAAAATAAAAAAAGTTATTTTTTTTTCTAATTTTTTTTGCCCCCCCCCCCCCGCACCAAGGGTACCCCCCCACCCCCGATGGTGATTTCAACCTCCACAATAGTATAATAACACTACTACACATCATTTCTATTGTATTTTACTGCGCTTGCGCAGCAGCCAAATTCTGCATAGTATCCATGTTGCGCAATTAGGAGGCAGTGAGCCGGTCCGCTGCCCTCCATTAATTGCGCAACAAAGATCTAAAATGCAATCCTCTGCTCACTTAGAGCAGCGCCACCCACTGGTGACTTGCCGGGCCCTCAGTAGCTCCTATGGAGGCGGTTCTTAAAACCGCCTCCATGATGAGCTAGATCACTCAGCCAATCAGCATTCAGCACTGCGGAGGCGTGCCTGCTGATTGACAGAGTGACGTGTGGGTCCCGGTCACGTGACGTCGCGCCGGGCTTCACTTCAGGCGGGAAGGATCAAGGAAGTCTGCGGAGCCAGGAGGGAGCTGATCGCTATTGCCCGATTGCAGTGCAGTGACAGTCTCAGTCAGCTGCACAGCGGTTGTGGCAGTGTGGACTCAGAGGTCCTGGAGTGGAGGAGGACTTAGGACTGTGGTGTGCTCAGTGCTGTGCTGCACCACAGTGAGTGAGTGGCGGAGAAGAAGACTCAGGACTCTGTGCCGGTGGAGCAGTGCAGGCTGCAGGAGCTGAGGAGGACAGGACACTCAGGACTGGCTGAGCAGCTGCAGCTGAAGACAGGAGTGGAGGAGCGGACAGCTGAGCGGACCGACCGGACCTCATCAGACATCAGTGAGTGATCATCACCTTAGCTAGGACTCTAGGAGGTAGGTACTCAAAGCAGCATAGTATTAGCAAAACTCATCCTTTTAGTAGAAGCAGATCATGATGCAAACAAAATGACCCACACCACAGCTTATCTAATTGATTAGAAGTTTATTTGAACCAACTGTATCCATAAGGCTGTCACTAGAGACAGAGAATATACTGTCTGTTCAATCCCAGTCCCAGTAATGTTAAGAGGTTACACTACTTACACACATTACATATATTTATACGATTAATTAGAAATAACAATAAAACAATGGATGCTTTATAATTATTGTAGAGATCATTTATATCCTGGAAGAAATGATTATGACATACACTTCATCAAATCATTTAATGGATTAGAGTGGCTATATGGTTGCTTAGCTTTTGTGCTCAGGTAAGGTCCAGGACCAGACCAGGTTAGGCCTCAGTGTGCTCAGTGCTGCAGCCCAATTTTGCAGAATTAAATAAAGTCATAAACAAAAAGCATTTATTTCCCTCACTGACATGGCTGATTATTCTCTCTCTCTCTTTTTCTCTCTCTCTTTTTCTCTCTCTTTTTCTCTCTCTTTTTCTCTCTCTATTTCTCTCTCTATTTCTCTCTCTCTTTTTCTCTCTCTCTCTCTCTCTTTTTTTCTCTCTCTCTTTTTTTCTCTCTCTTTTTTTCTCTCTCTCTCTTTCTCTCTTTTTCTCTCTATCTCTCTCTTTCTCTCTTTCTCTCTCTCTCTCTCTCTCTCTCTCTCTCTCTCTCTCTCTCTCTCTCTCTCTCTCTCTCTCTCTCTCTCTCTTTTTTTCTCTCTCTCTCTTTTTCTCTCTCTCTCTTTTTCTCTCTCTCTCTTTTTCTCTCTCTCTCTTTTTCTCTCTCTCTCTCTTTTTCTCTCTCTCTCTCTCTTTTTCTCTCTCTCTCTCTTTTTCTCTCTCTCTCTCTTTTTCTCTCTCTCTCTCTCTCTTTTTTTCTCTCTCTCTCTCTTTTTTTCTCTCTCTCTCTCTTCCACTGGATCAAGACATTTTTATATTTACTGAATAAGGAAGGAATCTATAAGCATAATTTGCAGCATTAAAGTAAAAAGTATGTTTTAAACATATATTTTAATGGGCATGGATTTCTAGATCTCATAATCAGAGCAAGCATTTTGTGATCTGGCAAGAGTTTCTGTTACAATCCTTTAGACTAAAATCAGATGTTTACTAAGCTGACCAGTTTTCCAAGACACCATTTAAAGGGACATGAAACCCATATGTTTTCTTTCATGATTTAGAAAGAGCTGCAATTTTAAATAACTTTCCAATTTACATCTAATATCTAATTTTCTTCATTCTTTTGATATCCTTTGTTGAAAATCATATCTAAATATGCTCAGTAGCTGCTGATTGGTGGCTGCACATAGATACCTCATGTGATTGGCTCACCCATGTGCATTGATATTTCTTCAACAAAGGATATCTAAAGAATGAAGGCGTATCCTAGCCACTGCCTCACCAACCTCTGATGTCACCGCACGTCACTGGTTTTTTGAACATTCAGAAATAAATGTGTCATTTTATTATTTAAAGAGACAGTAACGTTTTTGTTTAAAATCGTTTTTATTGCATTGTTTGCCTGCCTAAATCTGTTTAACATGTCTGGGCCATCAGATAACCTATGTTCTGTGTGTGTAGAGACAAATGTGGTTCCCCCTTCGAGTGTTTGTGATAATTGCGCCATAGCGTCCAAACAAAATCAGGACAGCTCTGTTATTTTTCATAATGTTGCCCAAGATGATTTATCTAATGAAGGTAGTGGGGATAGCTCTACATCCTCTCCTTCTGTGTCTACACCAGCTTTGCCCGCGCAGGCGACACCTAGCGCGCCAGTGCTTATTTCTATGCAACAATTATCAGCAGTAGTGGATAATTCTATAGCAAATCTTTTATCCAAACTGCCAGTTTTTCAGAGAAAGCGTGATTGTTCAGTTTTAAATACAGATAAAAAGGATGAACAATCAGATGCTGACGATGCCTTATCTATTTTACCCTCACATCAATCGGAATTGGCTGTGAGGGAAGGGCTGTCTGAGGGTGAAATTTCAGACTCAGGAAAAATTTCTCAACAGGCAGAACCTGATCTAGTGGCATTTAAGTTTAAGCTAGAACATCTCCGCGCTTTGCTTAAGGAGGTATTAGCTACTCTGGATGACTGTGATTCCATGGTAGTACCAGAGAAGTTGTGCAAATTGGACAAATTTTTAGAGGTCCCAGTGCACAACGACGCTTTTCCAATACCTAAGAGGGTAGCGAACATAGTGGAAAAGGAGTGGGAGAAGCCAGGTGTACCCTTTGCCCCACCTCCTATATTTAAGAAAATGTTTCCCATAGTAGACCCTAGAAGGGACGCATGGCAAACGGTCCCGAAGGTTGAGGGAGCTGTTTCAACACTAGCGAAGCGCACAACTATTCCTATAGAGGACAGCTGCGCTTTCAAAGATCCTATGGATAAAAAAAAGATTTTTGTTCAGCAAGGGTTCATCCTTCAACCAGCTACGTGTGTTATTACTGTCACTTCAGCTACGTCCTTTTGGTTCAAAGAACTAGAAAGGTCGCTTCAGAAAGAGACTTCCTATGAAGAAGTCATGGACAGAATTCACGCTTTAAAGTTAGCTAATTCCTTTATATTGGATGCCGCCTTTCAAATAACGAAATTGGCGGCGAAAAACTCAGGTTTTGCTATAGTAGCGCGGAGGGCGCTTTGGCTAAAATCCTGGTCGGCAGACGTGTCGTCCAAGACTAAGTTACTGAATATTCCTTTCAAGGGTAAGACCCTTTTTGGGCCGGAATTGTAGGAAATTATTTCAGACATTACTGGGGGTAAGGGCCATGCCCTCCCACAGGATAGGCCTTTTAAGGCTAAGAACAAGTCTAATTTTCGTTCCTTTCGCAATTTCAGGAACGGACCGGCTAATAACTCCACTGCCGCTAGACAAGAAGGTAACGCGGCCCAGCCCAAACCCGCTTGGAAGCCCATGCAAGGCTGGAACAAGGGTAAACAAACCAAGAAACCTGCTGCTGCTACCAAGACAGCATGAAGGGGTAGCCCCCGATCCGGGACCGAATCTGGTAGGGGGCAGACTATCTCTCTTCGCTCAGGCTTGGGCAAGAGATGTTCTGGATCCCTGGGCACTAGATATAGTTTCCAAGGGATACCTGTTAGAATTCAAGGGACTTCCTCCAAAGGGAAGGTTCCACTTGTCTCGCTTATCTTCAGACCAGATAAAGAAACAGGCATTCTTACATTGTGTAAGAGACCTATCAAAGATGGGAGTGATAAACCCAGTCCCCTCCGGGGAACAAGGTCTAGGGTTTTACTCAAACCTGTTTGTGGTTCCCAAAAAAGAGGGAACTTTCAGGCCAATTCTGGATTTAAAGATATTAAACAAGTTCCTCAGAGTTCCATCCTTCAAGATGGAAACCATTCGGACAATCTTACCAATAATCCAGCAGGGTCAATTTTTGACTACCGTGGATCTGAAGGATGCGTATCTGCATATCCCAATCCACAAATCTCATCATCAGTTCCTGAGGTTCGCCTTTCTGGACAAACATTACCAGTTTGTGGCTCTTCCATTCGGTTTAGCCACCGCTCCCAGAATTTTCACAAAGGTGCTAGGGTCCCTTCTAGCGGTCCTAAGACCGAGGGGCATAGCTGTAGCACCTTATCTAGACGACATCCTAATCCAAGCGTCGTCTCTTTCCAAAGCGAGGGCTCATACAGACATTGTGTTGGCTTTTCTCAGATCTCACGGGTGGAAAGTGAACATAGAAAAAAGTTCACTATCACCGTCCACAAGGGTTCCTTTTCTGGGAACAATAATAGATTCTGTGGAAATGAAGATCTTTCTCACAGACGTCAGAAAGACAAAGCTTCTAAAAGCTTGTCGAGTTCTTCACTCTACAGGGAGTGCAGAATTATTAGGCAAATGAGTATTTTGACCACATCATCCTCTTTATGCATGTTGTCTTACTCCAAGCTGTATAGGCTCGAAAGCCTACTACCAATTAAGCATTTTAGGTGATGTGCATCTCTGTAATGAGAAGGGGTGTGGTCTAATGACATCAACACCCTATATCAGGTGTGCATAATTATTAGGCAACTTCCTTTCCTTTGGCAAAATGGGTCAAAAGAAGGACTTGACAGGCTCAGAAAAGTCAAAAATAGTGAGATATCTTGCAGAGGGATGCAGCACTCTTAAAATTGCAAAGCTTCTGAAGCGTGATCATCGAACAATCAAGCGTTTCATTCAAAATAGTCAACAGGGTCGCAAGAAGCGTGTGGAAAAACCAAGGCGCAAAATAACTGCCCATGAACTGAGAAAAGTCAAGCGTGCAGCTGCCAAGATGCCACTTGCCACCAGTTTGGCCATATTTCAGAGCTGCAACATCACTGGAGTGCCCAAAAGCACAAGGTGTGCAATACTCAGAGACATGGCCAAGGTAAGAAAGGCTGAAAGACGACCACCACTGAACAAGACACACAAGCTGAAACGTCAAGACTGGGCCAAGAAATATCTCCAGACTGATTTTTCTAAGGTTTTATGGACTGATGAAATGAGAGTGAGTCTTGATGGGCCAGATGGATGGGCCCGTGGCTGGATTGGTAAAGGGCAGAGAGCTCCAGTCCGACTCAGACGCCAGCAAGGTGGAGGTGGAGTACTGGTTTGGGCTGGTATCATCAAAGATGAGCTTGTGGGGCCTTTTCGGGTTGAGGATGGAGTCAAGCTCAACTCCCAGTCCTACTGGCAGTTTCTGGAAGACACCTTCTTCAAGCAGTGGTACAGGAAGAAGTCTGCATCCTTCAAGAAAACATGATTTTCATGCAGGACAATGCTCCATCACACGCGTCCAAGTACTCCACAGCGTGGCTGGCAAGAAAGGGTATAAAAGAAGAAAATCTAATGACATGGCCTCCTTGTTCACCTGATCTGAACCCCATTGAGAACCTGTGGTCCATCATCAAATGTGAGATTTACAAGGAGGGAAAACAGTACACCTCTCTGAACAGTGTCTGGGAGGCGGTGGTTGCTGCTGCACGCAATGTTGATGGTGAACAGATCAAAACACTGACAGAATCCATGGATGGCAGGCTTTTGAGTGTCCTTGCAAAGAAAGGTGACTATATTGGTCACTGATTTGTTTTGTTTTGTTTTTGAATGTCAGAAATGTATATTTGTGAATGTTGAGATGTTATATTGGTTTTACTGGTAAAAATAAATAATTGAAATGGGTATATATTTGTTTTTTGTTAAGTTGCCTAATAATTATGCACAGTAATAGTCACCTGCACACACAGATATCCCCCTAAAATAGCTATAACTAAAAACAAACTAAAAACTACTTCCAAAACTATTCAGCTTGGATATTAATGAGTTTTTTGGGTTCATTGAGAACATGGTTGTTGTTTAATAATAAAATTAATCCTCAAAAATACAACTTGCCTAATAATTCTGCACTCCCTGTATTCCTCAACCCTCCATAGCTCAATGCATGGAAGTAATAGGACTAATGGTCGCAGCAATGGATGTGGTTCCTTTTGCTCGAATTCATCTAAGACCATTACAGCTGTGCATGCTCAATCAGTGGAATGGGGACTATACAGACTTGTCTCCCCAAATTCAAGTAGACCAGGTAACCAGGGACTCACTTCTCTGGTGGTTGACCCAGGATCACCTGTCTCAGGGAATGAGTTTCCGCAGACCGGAGTGGGTCATCGTCACGACCGACGCCAGCCTCTTGGGGTGGGGCGCGGTCTGGGACTCTCTGAAAGCTCAGGGCCTATGGTCGCGGGAAGAGTCGCTTCTCCCGATAAACATTTTGGAACTAAGAGCTATATTCAATGCGCTCCTGGCTTGGCCTCAGCTAGCGGAAGCCAGGTTCATAAGATTTCAGTCGGACAACATAACGACTGTTGCGTACATCAATCATCAGGGGGGAACAAAGAGTTCCCTAGCGATGAAGGAAGTAACCAAGATAATCCAATGGGCAGAGAATCACTCCTGCCATCTATCTGCTATTCACATCCCAGGAGTAGACAACTGGGAGGCGGACTATTTGAGTCGTCAGACTTTCCATCCGGGGGAGTGGGAACTCCATCCGGAGGTCTTTGCTCAGTTAACCCAATTATGGGGCATTCCAGACATGGATCTAATGGTGTCCCGTCAGAACTTCAAGATTCCTTGCTACGGGTCCAGATCCAGGGATCCCAAGGCGACTCTAGTGGATGCATTAGTGGCGCCTTGGTCGTTCAACCTAGCATATGTGTTTCCACCGTTTCCTCTCCTCCCCAGGCTCATAGCCAGGACAGGAGAAGGCCTCGGTGATTCTGATAGCTCCTGCGTGGCCACGCAGGACTTGGTATGCAGACCTGGTGAATATGTCATCGGCTCCACCATGGAAGCTACCTTTGAGACAGGACCTTTTAGTACAAGGTCCATTCGAACATCCCAATCTAGTTTCTCTGCAGCTGACTGCTTGGAAATTGAACGCTTGATTTTATCCAAGCGTGGGTTTTCAAATTCTGTGATTGATACTCTGGTCCAAGCCAGAAAACCTGTGACTAGAAGGATTTACCATAAAATATGGAAAAAATATATCTGTTGGTGTGAATCCAAAGGATTCTCCTGGAGTAAGATTAAAATTCCAAAGATTCTTTCCTTTCTCCAAGAAGGTTTGGATAAAGGATTGTCAGCTAGTTCTCTAAAAGGACAGATTTCTGCATTATCCGTCTTGTTGCACAAACGACTGGCAGCTTTGCCAGATGTACAAGCTTTTGTTCAGGCTTTGGTTAGAATCAAGCCTGTTTACAGACCCATGACTCCTCCTTGGAGTCTAAATTTAGTTCTTTCAGTTCTTCAAGGGGTTCCGTTTGAACCTTTACATTCCATAGATATTAAGTTACTATCTTGGAAAGTTCTGTTTTTGGTTGCTATTTCTTCTGCTAGAAGAGTTTCTGAATTATCTGCTTTGCAGTGTGATCCACCCTATCTGGTGTTCCATTCAGATAAGGTTGTTTTGCGTACTAAGCCTGGTTTTCTTCCAAAAGTTGTTTCCAACGAGAACATCAACCAGGAAATAGTTGTTCCTTCTTTGTGTCCGAATCCAGTTTCAAAGAAGGAACGTTTATTACACAATTTAGATGTTGTTCGTGCTTTAAAGTTCTATTTAGAAGCAACAAAAGATTTTAGACAAACCTCATCCTTGTTTGTCGTTTACTCTGGTAAGAGGAGAGGTCTAAAAGCTACTGCTACCTCTCTCTCTTTCTGGCTGAAAAGCATTATACGCTTGGCTTATGAGACTGCCGGACGGCAGCCTCCTGACCGTATCACAGCTCACTCTACTAGGGCTGTGGCTTCCACATGGGCCTATAAGAACGAGGCTTCTGTTGACCAGATATGTAAGGCAGCGACTTGGTCTTCTCTGCACACTTTTGCCAAATTCTACAAATTTGATATTTTTGCTTCTTCGGAGGCTGTTTTTGGGAGAAAGGTTTTGCAAGCCGTGGTGCCTTCTGTTTAGGTAACCTGATTTGCTCCCTCCCTTCATCCGTGTCCTAAAGCTTTGGTATTGGTTCCCACAAGTAATGGATGACGCCGTGGACCGGACACACCAATGTTGGAGAAAACAGAATTTATGCTTACCTGATAAATTACTTTCTCCAACGGTGTGTCCGGTCCACGGCCCGCCCTGGTTTTTTTAATCAGGTTGAAATTTTTTTTCTTTATACACTACAGTTACCACGGCACCCTATAGTTTCTCCTTTTTCTCCTAACCGTCGGTCGAATGACTGGGGGGCGGAGCCAGATGGGGAGCTATATGGACAGCTCTTGCTGTGTGCTCTCCTTGCCTTTCCCTGTGGGGGAGAACATTTCCCACAAGTAATGGATGACGCCGTGGACCGGACACACCGTTGGAGAAAGTAATTTATCAGGTAAGCATAAATTCTGTTTTTTTCATCTGTTCTATTTGAGATGCTGTTTTAACTCAAAGAAAAAAACAGAAGAATTTGTTGAGAGGGGTGTATCCTCTATATAGGGAACAATATCATTCACTTATATTGATATATTTATTGCGCTTGAGTTATAACATATTTATTCACATTTCACATCTCTAAGCCTATCCTTATAGGTATCGTCTGATTAGACCTTTACCCGTTTAGGGGTGTGGGTTTAGTCTTTGTCGCTGTTGTATGATATTATCACAATAAGAGTATGTTTTGATATTATCATTATCTTGCATCATATGATCATATAGGAAATTGAAGGAGTATATGTACAATGTGCTGTTCTAATTCAGTGTTCCATCCTTTTGTATATATAATTTATGATGTAAGTTTGATGTAAGGGGTTAATGTATGAGGGATGTATAGCTAAGTATAGCAACTTTTACTGGTTTAGCCAGCAACAACGTATATGATTGGTTGATAAATGCAAGTACCTTATTGTAATTAGTATGCCTGATGAAACAGCAGAATAACCACTTAAAAACAAGTTGCATGTACAGAGACTTCTTTGCAAGGATATTTTACTGTTATTAATAAAGTAAAATTGTTATTCTTTACAACCGTGTTGCTGCTGTCTGTTGGGAGCTGGAGGAGTGGTACTAAACCTCTGGGATACCGAAACACACCTGAGTGACAGTGTGCAGCATCGCTACTAATTGTTCTGCCTGCGACTATGTCATTCTATATCTACACTTTAGTTGTACTCCACATAACATTGTCTTGAACACTGTGTATAATTTCGGAAGCTTGGTGCAGAGGGTCACAGAGAATTATTGCACAGTGAATAAGGTATGTGTGTATTATACTGTATAATACAAACATAACTCATTCTCTGAGACCCTCTGCATCAAGTTTCCGAAATTATACACAGTGTTCAAAACAATGTTATGTGGAGTACAACTACTGCAGCCCACTGAAGACCACACAGCTGGCTGCAGCAAGGGGGTAAAATACTGCGGTAGTCACATGCCTATAAACCGCATGTCAGTTACACCATACCGGACCCCTTGTACTTAATGCATTGAAGCCCTCTCGAGCCCTGGAAGTCTTCCACCTTCTACCTTCCCCCTTTGTACAGCCTCAACCGGGTGACTTCTTGATGCTCGCGCACCGCTCACACCAGCTCAACTACACACGCAAGTCAACCACGCCCTTTTTTGTGCATCTTAACAAGCCCCTTCCCCGGCGTCTGCTCATGTGCGTGTTAGACCCTTAACCACCTCTGACTGCGCAGTGAAATAAATTAGTTATAGCGGGCAGCGCGGGCTCAAGGGGCAGCTGCATGGTTCACACAATGTGGCGCCTTCTTTCCATTCTCTTTGGGGCCCTGATATTGAAAACCTCTCTGCTCAGGTGAGATATTCTAAAATGATCCTCCAGCACTGCGAGAGCCCTAGTGAAATATTCAAAAATGTGCTTTACTTCTCCAAGGGGATTTCCCTCAATTTCTGTATGTGAAGGAAAGAGAAGTCCAGTGCATAATAGCACTGCATGATATTGCATATTATATATAATATTATATATTACATCGATATTAGTTCTGCTGCATTTACACTTTTTTTCTTATACTTTATATCAATTTACACTTCAAAATAAATGTTATTACATCTAAACTTTGCACTTTCTATTTTGTAGTTTATTTGTATACAACAGTATATTTAGGATTGTAATTTTACAGATTCTGATTATGCCTTCATGGTTTTTGTGTAACTTTAACAAATTAGGCTGATACTATGTATATATATATATATATATATGTATATATATTTTATAAATTAGATTGCACTTTGCATGTCTTTTATTTAAATTAAAACTGAAAAACTATCAGCTTCAGTTACCCAGAGAGCATCATTACTTTCTATGGTCCAGATAATCACACATTCTGTAGTTTGGAGAGAGATTATAGTGCTGACTTCACAGGGGCAGAACTCGCTGAGCTTTCTAAGAAAAGGAGAGGAGCCTGAATCACAGAGAGGTGAGAGATGCCTTCCATACAGGTTACGAGTTTTGCGTTATGAAACAAATAGCATTGTTATGGCCCAGAACGCTTCATTTTCCCTAACGCTGCTATTATGAGTCTTGTCAGTATAGGTGTACCGCAAGCCTTTTAGCCTGTAACGCAACGTCAGTACCGCACTTTTAAAAAAGTCCTTTTTCAATGGGACTCCCATAGCGCCGGTATTACGAGTTTGCCTGGGAGGCCAAAAGTGAGCGGTACACTCTATAACCACAAGATCCATACCGCCATCTAAAGTCAGTAGTTATAAGTTTTACGTTGCAGAACTGTACCATAAAACTCATAACTAAAGTGTTAAAAAGTACACTAACACCTATAAACTACCTATTAACCCCTAAACCGAGGCCCTCCCGCATTGCAAACACCATAATAAAGTTATTAATCCCTAATCTGCCGCTCCGGACATCGCCACCACTAATAAAATTTATTAACCCCTATTCCGCCACTCCCCGACATTGTCGCCACTATAATAAACTATTAACCCCTAAACCTAATGCCCCCCTAACTTTATATTAAAATTACAATTTCCCTATCTTAAATTAAATTAAAACTTACCTGTCAAATTAAATACATTAATTTTAAACTAACAATTTAACTAAGATAATTATTAAAGGGACAATAAACCTAAAAAATAATGTTATATAATTCTGCACACAGTGCAGAATTATATAACATTATTTTACTGCTATAGTTATAAAACCCTTTTTTCCCTTTTAATATTTAAAAAACATGCCGCTTTTACAGACCCGCTCTCTGCTCTCTGCTGAGCGGGTCTGTTTTTTTTAGTCAGCGCATCGGGCCAGCTGTATAGTCACAGCCCAGCCCGACCGCGCCATAAGACTAAGTGCAGCTCGCTCCTGCTCTGTCTGACAGCAGGAGCGAGCTTCACTTAATGTTATGGCGCGGTCGGGCCGGGCTGTGACTATACAGCTGGCCCGATGCGCTGACTAAAAAAACAGACCCGCTCAGCAGAGAGCAGGTCTGTAAAAGCGGCATGTTTTTAAAATATTAAAAGGGAAAAAAGGCATTTATAACTATAGCAGTAAAATAATGTTATATAATTCTGCACTATGTGCAGAATTATATAACATTTTTTTAGGTTTACTTACACTTTAAACTACAATTAACTACCAATTAAATTAAACTAAACTACACATCAAAAAAATACTAACGCTACTCTAAAAATTACAAAAAGTATCTAATTACAAAAAAAATAAAATAACTAAATTACAAAAAAACAAACACTAAATAACCAAAAATAAGAAATAAATGATCAAAAATAAAAAAGAATTACACCAAATCTAATAGCCCTATCAAAATAAAAAAGCGCATTTAGCTATTTTACATGCCCAGACCCTAAACTAAAAATAAAACCCACCCAAAAAACCCTTAATAAAACCTAACACTAACCCCCGACGATCCACTTACAGTTCTTGAAGTCCCGCTTGAAGGATCCATCCAGCCAGTGAAGTCCTCATCCATGCAGCAAGAAGTCTTCATCCAGGCGGCCTCTTCCATCTTCATCCAGCCTGCAAAGTCCTCATCCAGGTGGCAAGAAGTCTTCATCCAGACGGCATCTTCTATCTTCATCCATCCGGCGTGGAGCGGGTCCATCCTGAAGACATCTGGCGCTGAGCATCCTCTTCATTCGGTCTCCGCCGTAAAATGGAACTTCAATGCAAGTGATGTCACCCAAGATGGCATACCTTGCATTCCTATTGGCTGAAAGATTTCAATCAGCCAATAGGATTAGAGCTGCTAAAATCCTATTGTCTGTTCCAATCAGCCAATTGGATTGAGCTCTCATCCTATTGGCTGATTGGAACAGCCAATAGGATTTTAGCAGCTCTAATCCTATTGGCTGATTGGAACGCTTTTGTGGCGGTCGTTAAAATCCCTATAGCGCTCAAAACTTGTAATCTAGCTGATAGAAAGTAATAAAACGCTCTGGAATACAAAATTTCACGTGAGAAAGAGAGAAGGTAACTAGAGAACCCCTGGGCTGATATAAAGGCTTAGTTTGCATCAATTCCAAATTAAACTGAAATGTTTTCTCTACAATGTAACTTGCTTTTATCTATATTTTAGTATATATTAGTTTTTTGTTAGTTAAAATAAGTGTATTGTGCATTTTGAGCAAACTTTACCTGTATACATATGGCGAGACAAATGAGTGAGACCAGCTTGTTTAAAATGCTTAGAACATTTCACAAGACTGGTGAGAGAGCTTCAGACATACCTTGGCCCAGGGAACTGCCCTGTTCCTCCCACTTTCTGAAAAACTGTCAGTTTACAAAGGAGAAAATTCAAAGTGTAATGTAATGTTATACAAAGTATGATCCTAAGTTATTAAAGTAACACAGAAACTTTCAAAGCATAATCAGACTTTGTAAAATCACTGCTAGATCAAAATGTAAATTACATTAAAAATGAGAGTGCAAAACTTAAATGCAATAATACTGAAAGGACCATTACACTTTTATATTTTCAATATTTAAGCAACTAATATGATTGTGAAAATACATCTACATATTATTCTAAGTCTAATTATTGCTTTGAAAACATCTTTATGTCTAGCATATATTTATGGTTTAACATCCCTTTAAATATTGTTGATGTGCATGCCCCTTATTGCACTGCCTAATATTGTGGCATCATGCTCACTATATAAGGGAGCATTGTAATTCCCTTGCTGTTTTACTGTTCTGCTTGTCCCTGATACACCTTCTGCCTTCATATGGAACCTGTCAGTCTCCAGCCTATAGTTCTTGCAAGCCTATCTATTGCCTAAAGCACTTGTTAGTTAGCTTGTTACTTGCCTGTAGTGCTTTAAACATGTAACCTGCTTGTTCTCCCATTATCTGTTTAGTCACTAGCTATATTTTATTATGACCAGTGGTATTTTATGAACGACAATTATACAAATTTAACTACACACAATGTTATACACACCATTACACCAATCCTCAGCTGCTTGTCAATATACAATTCCTTATGCTGTTTACCCAGTGCATATGGCCTGTCTTAGCTCTAAAAATGGTATAACTTTATTCTCCTCTGCAAGATGTGAACTGGTGACTTGGCACCTGGTAATTGTCAAGGCTAGGTTTAAATTCTTATTGAAAGGGGAGCAGGTTTACAGAAATATCTTCTCTGTAACCTTTATTAAAGCCATAGTAAAAGATTATTATTCTGGAAAACAAATCTGTTCATTTACAACACTTATTTACATTATTTGATAAATAGGGGATGTTAGGTTAGGGGTTTAGATGTTATAGAGTATTTTGCTATGGGGGCTGTTGTGTTTTAGGGGTTAAAAGTGTAGCGGGGTATTTTATGATGGGGTTGTGGCATTTTAAGGGTTAATAGTGTAGAGGGATATATGTTGCAATGTAGGGGTGTAGCGGTTTAGGGGTTAATAGTGTAGTCGCTACTTTGCAATGTGAGGGTGTGGCGGGTACTTTATGATGTGGGGGTGTGGCGGTTTATGGGTTAATAGTGTAGCTAGTACTTTGCGATGTGGGGATGT
The DNA here is from genome assembly GCF_027579735.1 of Bombina bombina. Taxonomy (NCBI): domain Eukaryota; kingdom Metazoa; phylum Chordata; class Amphibia; order Anura; family Bombinatoridae; genus Bombina; species Bombina bombina. The sequence goes on along the minus strand of NC_069500.1, from coordinate 775,828,005 downwards.
GGCAGTTTAGGGGTTAAAAGTGTAGTGGGTACTTTGCTGTGGTCTATGTGGAGGTTTAAGGGTTATTAGAGTAGGGGGCTTATGGCGATTAGGGTTAGCACGCGCGTGTGGGTGTTTTTTTTCCACTTTTCTCACTCCATTGAAGTGTATGAGGCCTATCTATCAAAGTGTCAACCGCAAATACACCGGAATTCCGCATCGTAATTGTTGCAAGATTGATCCGACCTAGTTATCAAAGCCTCAAGACCGGCAAAAGTTAAAATTTGTGACGTAACATACAATCCGCCGGTCTCAATCCGACGCAGATCGATGTTTACGTCATTACAGATGTTCTGAATACACCTTCGGCTCTATTTGACACTTTTTCCCATTTATCAAACTTTTAACAGGTACTCTCGCAGCTATTTGGATGCAGCGTACCTGGATTTCAATCCGCCAGACCGCCACCCTTGAGGCCGCGGATGCTATAGAAATCAATGTAAGTATGAAAGCACCGAAAGCTTATGTTCGATGCTGCAAGAGAATGAAGCATACCCCTTTGATTTCTATGGTAGAAAAAAAGTTACGTTTACACCTAACACCCTAACATAAACCCTGAGTCTAAACACCCCTAATTCGCCGCCCCCGACATCGCTGCCACCTACATAATGTTATTAACCCCTATTCCGCCACTCCCTGACCCCGCCACAACATAAAGTTATTAACCCCTATCCCGCTGCTCCCCGACCCCGTCACAACCTAAATAAACGTATTAACCCCTAAACCTCTGACCTCCCACATCACTACCACTAACTAAACCTATTAACCCCTAAACCGTCAGCCCCCCACATCACAACCTTAACCTAACAACTCCTTAACTTTAAATTAAAATTACAACATCCCTATCTTAATATAAGTTAAAACTTACCTGTAGAATTAAAAGAAACTAATTTTAAACTATTAATTAGCCTACCCTAACTATTATACTACAATTACATTAAACTACCAATTAAATAAAATAAATTACATATTAAAAAACCTAACCCTACTAAAATTATTTAAATCTACAATTAAACATTATTACAAAGTCCTAAAGTACAAAAACAACCCCACTAAATTACGAAAAAAAAAAAAACAAATTATCAAAAATATTTTTTTTTTTACACCTAATCTAATAGCTTTATTAAAATAAAAAAGCCCCCCCAAAATAAAATAAAGAACCCTAGCCTACAATAAACTACCAATGGCCCTTAAAGGGCCTTTTGTGGGGCATTGCCCCAAAGATATCAGCTCTTTTACCTGTAAAAAAAAAATACAAACAACCCTCCAACAGTAAAACCCACCACACACCCAACCAACCCCAACCAAATAAAAAAATAACTATCTAAAATAACCTAAGCTACCTATTGCCCTGAAAAGGGCATTTGTATGGGCATTGACCTTAAAAGAGCATTTAGCTCTTTTACTGCCCAGACCCTAATCTAAAAATAAAACCCACCAAAAAAAACTTAAAAAAACCTAACACTAACCGCCGACGATCCACTTACCGTTATTAAAGTCCCGCTTGAAGGATCCATCTAGCCGGTGAATTCCTCATCCAGGCAGCAAGAAGTCTTCATCCAGCCGGCGAAGTCTTCATCCATGCAGCAAGAAGTCTTCATCCAGACGGCATCTTCTATCTTTATCCATCTGGCGCAGAGCGGGTCCATCCTGAAGACATCCAGCACGGAGCATCCTCTTCATAAAGTCACTGCCGTACAATGGAACTTCAATGCAAGTGACGCCATCAAAAGCATTCCTATTGGCTGAAAGATTTCAATCAGCCAATAGGAATTAGAGCTGCTAAAATTCTATTGGCTGTTCAAATCAGCCAATATATTTTGAGCAGCTCTCATTGTATTGGCTGTTCCAATCAGTGGTAGTTTATTGTAGGCTAGGGTTTTATTATTTTGGGGGGCTTTTTTATTTTGATAGGGCTATTAGATTAGGTATAGATTTTTTTTATTTTTGATAATTTGGGGTGTTTTTTATCATAATTTAGTGTTTGTTTTTTTGGTAACTTACGGATAGATTACGAGTTGTGTTTTAGGGTTAAAAAGCAGCGTTGGCCGGTCCCAATGCTGCTTTTTAATGCCCGCTGGTATTACGAGTCTTGAAATGACAGGCTCACCGCTCACTTTTTTGGCCAGACTCGGAAATACTGCAAATCCACTTACGTCAATTGTGTATCCTATATTTTCTATGGGACTTGCATAGCGCCGGTATTAAAAGTCTGACCAAAAGTGAGCAGTAGACCCTCTCCTGTCAAGCCTGGTACTGCAAGTCAGTAGTTTGGAGTTTTACACTACAACGCCGTAGCATAAAACTCTTAACTAAAGTTCTAAAAAGTACACTAACACCCACAAACTACCTATTAACCCCTAAACCGTAACCCCTAAACCGAGGCCCCCCACATCGCAAACAGTAAAATAAATTTTAACCCCTAATCTGCCGAACCGGACATCGCCGCCACTATAATAAATATATTAACCCCTAAACCGCCGCACTCCTGCATCACAAACACTAGTTAAATATTATTAACCCCTAATCTGCCTTCCCTAACATCGCCGCCACCTACCTACATTTATTAACCCCTAATCTGTCGCCCACGATGTCACCACCACTTTATTAAAGTTATTAACCCCTAAATCTAAGTCTAACCCTAACCCCCTAATTTAAATATAATTACAATAAATCTAAATAAAATTACTACATTTACCTAACTAATTCCTATTTAAAACTAAATACTTACCTATAAAATAAACCCTAAACTAGCTACAATATAACTAATAGTTACATTGTAGCTAGTTTAGGATTTATTTTTATTTTACAGGCAAGTTTGTATTTATTTTAACTAGGTAGAATAGTTATTAAATAGTTATTAACTATTTAATATCTATCTAGCTAAAATAAAGACAAAGTTACCTGTAAAATAAAACCTAACCTAAGTTACACTAACACTACACTATAATTAAATAAATTAACTAAATTAAATACAATTAATTACAATTAAATAAAATTATCTAAAGTAGGAACCCCCCCCCCCACTAAATTAAAGAAAATAATAAAATAATTACAAGATTTTTAAACTAACTACACCTACTCTAACAAAATAAAAAAAAGCCCTACCCTACACTAAATTACAAATAGCCCTTAAAAGGGCCTTTTGCGGGGCATTGCCCCAAAGTATTCAGCTCTTTTACCTGTAAAAACAAAAGTACAAATACCCCCAACATTAAAACCAACCACCCACACAACCAAACCTACTCTAAAACCCACCCAATCCCCCCTTAAAAAAAACTAACACTAACCCCTTGAAGATCACCTTACCGTGAGACGTCTTCACCCAACCGGGCAGAAGTTGTCCTCCAGACGGGCAGAAGTCTTCATCCAAGCCGGGCAGAAGAGGTCCTCCAGACGGGCAGAAGTCTTCATCCAGACGGCATCTTCATCTATCCGGCGCCTAGCGGGTCCATCTTCAAGACATCCGACGTGGAGCATCCTCTTCATCCAGAGTCTTCTTACTAAATGACGGTACCTTTAAGTGACGTCATCCAAGATGGCGTCCCTTCAATTCCGATTGGCTGATGGAATTCTACCAGCCAATCAGAATTAAGGTAGAAAAAATCCTATTGGCGGATGCAATCAGCCAATAGGATTGAAGTTCAATAGTATTGGCTGATTCAATCAGCCAATAGGATTGAGCTGGAATTCTATTGGCTGTTCCAATCAGCCAATAGAATGCGAGCTCAATCCTATTGGCTGATTGCATCAGCCAAAATGATTTTTTCTACCTTAATTCCGATTGGCTGATAGAATTCTATCAGCCAATCGGAATTGAAGGGACTCCATCTTGGATGACCTCACTTAAAGGTACCATCATTTAGTAAGAAGACTCAGGATGAAGAGGATGCTCCGCGTCGGATGTCTTGAAGATGGACCTGCTCCGCGCCGGATGGATGAAGATAGAAGATGCCGTCTGGATGAAGACTTCTGCCCGTCTGGAGGACCTCTTCTGCCTGGCTTGGATGAAGACTTCTGCCCGTCTGGAGGACCACTTCTGCCCGGTTGGGTGAAGACGTCTCATGGTAGGGTGATCTTCAAGGGGTTAGTGTTAGGTTTTTTTTAAGGGGGTATTGGGTGGGTTTTCGAGTAGGGTTGGTTGTGTGGGTGGTGGGTTTTAATGTTGGGGGGTATTTGTTCCTTTTTTTTACAGGTAAAAGAGCTGATTACTTTGGGGCAATGCCCCGCAAAAGGCCCTTTTAAGGGCTATTTGTAATTTAGTGTAGGGTAGGGCTTTTTTATTTTGGGGGGCTTTTTTATTTTGTTAGGGGGATTAGAGTAGGTGTAATTAGTTTAAAAATCTTGTAATTATTTTATTATTTTCTTTAATTTAGTGTTTGGTTTTTTTCGTACTTTATATAATTGTATTTAATTGTAATTAATTGTATTTAATTTAGTTAATTTATTTAATTATAGTGTAGTGTTAGGTGTTAGTGTAACTTAGGTTAGGTTTTATTTTACAGGTAAATTTGTCTTTATTTTAACTAAGTAGTTATTAAATAGTTAATAACTATTCTACCTAGTTAAAATAAATACAAAGTTGCTGTAAAATAAAAATAAACCCTAAGATAGCTACAATGTAACTATTAGTTATATTGTAGCTATCTTAGGGTTTATTTTATACGTAAGTATTTAGTTTTAAATAGGAACAATTTAGGTAATTGTAGTAATTTTATTTAGACTTATTGTAATTATATTTAAGTTAGGGGGGTTAGGGTTAGACTTAGGTTTAGGGGTTAATAACTTAATTATAGTGGTGGTGACGTTGTGGGCGGCAGATTAGGGGTTATTAAATGTAGTTAGGTTGCGGCAACATAGGGGGCGGCAGATTAGGGGTTAATAAATAAAATGTAGGTGTCGGCAATGTTTGGGGCCGCAGATTAGGGATTAATAAGTATAATGTAGGTGGCGGCTGTGTCCGGAGCGGCAGATTAGGGGTTAATAATATAATGCAGGTGTCAGCGATGTCGGGGGCGGCAGATTAGGGGTTAATAATATAATGCATGTGTTGGCGATGTCGGGGGCAGTAGATTAGGGGTTAATAAGTGTAAGATTAGGGGTGTTTAGACTCGGGGTTCATGTTAGGGTGTTAGGTTTAGACATAAAAAGTATTTCCCCATAGGAATCAATGGGGCTGCGTTAGGAGCTTTACGCTGTTTTTTTTCAGCCGGCTCTCCCCCATTGATTCCTATGGGGAAATCGTGCACCAGCACGTTTTACCAGCTCACCGCTAACGTAAGCAGCGCTGGTATTGAGGTGAGATGTGGAGCAAAATTTTGCTCTTCGCTCACTTTTTTGTGGTTAATGCCAGGTTTCTAAAAACCCGTAATACCAGCGCTGTCTGTAAGTGAGCCGTGAGCTTAAACTGCTCGTTAGCACCGCACCCCTCCTAATGCAAAACTCGTAATCTAGGTGTTAGTGTATGTTTGTTTTTGTACTTTAGGACTTTGTAATAATGTTTAATTGTAGATTTCAATAATTTTAGTAGGGTTTGGTTTTTTAATTTGTAATTTATTTTATTTAATTGGTAGTTTAATGTAATTGTAGGCTAATTAATAGTTTATAATTAGTTTCTTTTAATTCTACAGGTAAGTTTTAATTTATTTAAAGATAGGGATATTGTCATTTTAATTTAAAGTTAAGGGGTTGTTAGGTTTAGGGGTTAATAGCTCAATTTAGTTTTTTGCGATGTGGTGGGCTGATGGTTTAGGGGTTAATAGGTTTAGTTAGTGGTGGTGATGTGGGAGGCTAGAGGTTTAGGGGTTAATAAGTTTATTTAGGTTGCGGCGGGGTCGGGGATCGGCGGGGTCGGGGTTAATAAGTTTATTTAGGTTGCGGCGGGGTCGGAAAGCGGAGGGATAGGGGTTAATAAGTTTATTTAGGTTGTGGCAGGGTCGGGGAGCGGCTGTATAGGGATTAATACGTTTTATTTAGGTTGTGGCGGGGTCGGGGAGCGGCGGGATAGGGGTTAATACCTTTAGGTTGTGGCAGGGTCGGGGAGCAGCGGGATAAGGGTATAAATAAAGTTGGGAAAAACATGAATAGCAGCGTCATTAGTTTAGTTTAGTTAACAACAGTCCGATGCTCATCGCCCCGTACTTGGTGCACGTGTTTTTGACGGCTTTATTTATATATATGGAGAACGTATTGAGATCCGCGGCGGCGATGTTAGGCGAGCGTATTGATGCCGGCGAATGCAACACAGTTGACGCTTTGATAGATATCCCCCTATGGGGGAGTATGTTAACGCTGTTGCTGTATTCTAACTTCGGGTCAGTGTACAATTTAAAAAAAACAACTTTCCAATTTATTTCTATTATCAAATGTACCTATTTCTTATGGTATCCTTCATTGGAAATTGCTACTTTCTATGAGAGCATACTGCGGTAGGCTTGGGAGCATACACACGTCTCCAGAAATATGTGTTTGACATTGTTACATTGTTGCAAACACTGCTGCCATATAGCATGAATACTGCTATTTGACCATAGTATTGTGATTTATATATATATATATATATATATATATATATATATATATATATATATATATATATATATATATATATATATATATATATATATATATATATATATATATATATATATATTAAAAAAGCATTTTGTTTACTTTATCCTGAGATCAGCTGTATATGCACACCCTAACCAATCTGCATACAGCTGACTGGTGTGTGTTTAGTGTGCATAGTGTATAAAACAGCTTATCCATATTGGGCTAGATTCATAGACGTTTGTATGATTGAAGGGCCTCATTGTAAAAGGTGAGATCATGTTAAAAATCTCTTCACCTATATTTTCACAGTTTGTTAGTGGGCGTCCCTGCCTTTAACATCTATAGTTGCTTCAGGTGGCCAGTAAATTACATTTTTCATATCAAACACACACCACTAGCAACACTGAAAAATAATAATTACAACTAAAATGTACTTGCAAAGCTTTTTACGTAAATGTTTGTGTTTGTAAAATATTTACATTTATGTTTGTTATGGGTGTGTAGTCTTTTGAGGTTGTGTGTTGCCCGAGAGGTTGTCTCATATTTATTTTAAGTCTGTTTTACCGTATAAGTTTTTCATGATTGCATATGTTAGAATGGATTGTTTAATAAAGGATGTTTTTTGCTTTGGTTAGTTTGTTTTGTAACAACATATTCAAGACGTGAATTTTTTTTATGTCTGTATCCTTCACATTGGAACTATATTCCACGATTTTCTAGTTGCAATGTTGTGTAGAGTATTTTTCTATATTAATATTATTTTTTAGTTTCATTAATATGTTTTATTGAACCTAGACTGTTATCTGAGACAGAATCTAGGGGGTTTGTACAAAGCACCTATCTCAGAATAAAATAGACATAGAACATACCTCCCAACAGTTGCCTAATGCCTTATGGAACTGGGGGGCCTAGAGAGATTTGCACATATTCTGTGCAAGGGGCTATGCCTAGTAGGGCAGGGTTATGGGTATTCACTGTTAGACAGAGCATTGGCTGAGTTGGGTCAGTTACTGGTTTCACTTTGGAGACAGAGACTTTTCTAAAAAAAAGGGAAGGCAGCAGGGTAGGGCTTCCAAATATATAAAAAAAAATGTTTTAATAGTTATAGCTGTATTTAAAAACAAACAAAAAACATTGGCCCTGATTCCCCCAACAACAGCGTTCTTAAGAGCAATAGCCCCCCAGCCCTGCTACCCACTGATTGCCACAGCCCTACAAACCATGCTCACTGACTGTGTTCTTACACTCACCCCAGTCAGACCAGCCACATTCATCAAGTCACATCGGGCCGCTCAGCTATTTCTACGGATTGACCTTACTCTACCTGTGGATTCCGTGCTATTTTAATTTCCACTGTAATATCCCTTGTTAAACATTTATCAGATAATTTAATAAGAAAACACAATGACAAAGTACAAACAACATCTGGTTGAGATCTACAGGAATATATGGAGTGCAAAATGGTACCTGTTGCCTGAGTAAAAAAGAGTACACTTGCTTTTATAGTGTCTCACTGACAAACATCAGGAGTAACCAGAAAACTGCCATCTAATAAACACCTCTATCAATGCACAGGTTTAGCTAGTTGTGGTGAAAAGAGTTAATATATTACTCTGTTATTCAACAGCTGTGCAAACACAGTGTACTGAGAGCAGGAGATTGTCTATCTGTCACTGAGACTTCCTGAGCAAACAGAGAGAGAGAAGGCTCACAGCAAGGTCACCATTTAACCCTCTCCCTGCTAGCACTCATCAAGTTATTCAGTGCAAATGTTACAAAATGCTAATTAATTTTTTTACAATAAATCATTTATTGCATATTTAATTGCTGCTTTTTCATTTGCTTGAGAATTATTTTTTTTTATACATATGGTTCATTGGCCTAGATTCCAATTTTATCATTAAAGGTGTCTGGTACTCATCATTTTCCGTTGTGGCAAATCGCCAGTATTTTAAACCAGTATTAATATCCATCTGCCACACAAATCCTTGATGCTGTTAGTGCCTATTATAGAAGTCGTTGGAATCACAGGCTTAAAAAAAAAAAAAATAAAGAAGATGTGATGATTACCTACCACTGCATCATTTATCCCTATATATAAGCCAATGTCTCTGCCTCATTATCAGCCATGTTGGTGGATTTTTTTATTGATATATTGATGTACTGCATATACATAACAAGCTGTGATGTATAACCCATCAATTTTAAAAATGGCCAGTAAATACATTAGAAACACTTTTATAAAAGATTAGAGTGCAAAAAAAGCAAACATGAAGCCTCAGATTTAATAGAAACACATCATTTAAAAATGTCTCTAAGGGTTAAGGGCCTACTTGATTGCTCCAAGAGTATAATACCCACTTACCAATAACAAACCTAGAACAACAAATACACGGTGACAATAGTGGAAGAAAGACCATATACTGGTCCCCGTTTATAAAAATAATTTAACCAATCAACTGACTAACAGACTAACATTTTAACTCAGGATAATGGGAAATGAGTCCCTAAAGTCCTCAGGATTACAAGAGGTCAATGGCAATGGTAGCTGCAATGGCAAACACTACACCCAAAAGAGGGGCAATGAGGTTTCTGGGGTCGGTAGGCCTTCCACAAAAGGAGGGGCACTTCAATAACACATCTCCGTCATGGTAAAACACTAAGCAATTCTAAGGAGGCTGTATAACTCATACCACCATCAAACTCAAGGGGTGGGCGGTAGAGAAAGGTTCACTGAAGATCAGCAGGAGAAGAGGCCTGAAACCTGTTGCTTAGAATGTTTATCAGGTAAGCTAAGCTATACCCACCAGACTGCAAAACTGTGCACTATTACACTTTCTACTCTCCCCTTAACCCTTAAGCTGTTTTTTTACCTAGTTGGTGTCAGGGTTTTTTCCCTGTTTTGTTTGCCATGTGCTCCTGGCAGCCATTTTAATCACCTCTCTTCCTGACTATGGTGCATTGTAGGGGATGCTGCTCATTTCCTGCACTTCCTTTTATGGCCAGACTGGTGTGCATCATCAATGTGAGACAGGATGCAGTCTCAGAATTGTGATGTCATCACTTATTATTTAAAGGGCCTCTGTTCAGTATGCTTTGCCTTTGCATTGTCTCAGACCTGTTTGTGAGAGTTCCTGTGTATTATCTGACTGCCTGACGTCCTTCCTGGTTCCTGATCCCTGGCTTGTTCCTGACTCTGCTGTTTTCCTTGTTGCTGATTCCGGCTGGTCTGACTATTCGCTTTGGCTCCTGACTCGGCTCGTCTGACTACCAGCTCTGGTTTTGACTCCTGGCTTGTTATTTGACTTGTGGACTTTTTATTATTTTGCTATTAATAAAGGTGTGATTATTTTTGCACTTCTCGTCTCAGTCTGATTCCTGGCACCCTGACAGTTGGCCTTACTATCTGTATTAAGTTTCAACCAATAAAAGAAGAGAAAAATATAATACATAATACAAAGCAGTTTCCACCATCTTATATTTGCTTTAGGTAAATCAAGTAATGCCAACTATTATTTAAAGGGACAGTACACTGTAAAATTGTTTTTATATGAATGTATTTTCAATGACTTGTTATACCAGCTGCAGAGTATAAAATGTGTGAGAAAATGCATTTTCAGGTTTATTTCTGTATATTAAGTAGCTGGTTTTGTGCTTTTAAACCACAGCCTATTACAATGGGTTGAGCTTCAGGTAATATCAGATCTCATTATGTTATCACTTTTATGTACAGAGACTTGTTTCCTTATCTTATATTTGTCTGGAAAACCAAAGCTCAATACTTAGAGAGAACAATGGAAAATTATCATTTTATTACTTAACTATCATGCCCCCCACTGAGAGTGTAATCTCTTCTGCTGGCTGTGTTTACTTAGGCTATTCAATAGAATATACTCCAGTATAGAAACTTTCAGTATAGGTTGGGATAACACAGGCTAAAACAGCTATTTCAAATGTGAAAATAGGGGTAAAGGAGCTACTTGTAAACAATTTAAAACACTCCAGCAGGTAAAATGAATCATTGGGAACAATTTAAAGGGGAGAACATTTTTTGATGAACTGTCCCTTTAATAGTAGAGTAATTTCTCTGATATCTTTGTATCTCACTGCATCATTATTTAAAGACAACATACATTACTTTTTTCACTGTATTATTATTCATATAATATAAAACATAAAAGAAAATAACATAAAACATTACTGTAATATTCTGCATTAAGTATAATTTAGGCAATATACTAATTTTGATAAGGTTAATTTTAGCCGTCAAAGAAAGCAATAATCTGCACCAATTACTCAGCTCTTGTTTTATTTTAGCAACACTTATTGATGTAAATAAGTTCATCCGTCTCCTTACAATAAAGAAATACTATTACACGGTACATGAATCAAACGAAGAAGTGACTGAGGAAGTCAGTGAAGTTTTACATATGAGTGATCAGTTTCTAGAATTTTCTGAAATTAGGGATGTACATTAGCTTGCATCTTTAAAATCTGAGAGTGTGCCAGAACATGGAATGGTCAACTCCCACATATTCTTTAAACCTAAATCAATTTTCTATCTGGTGCAGTGCAGAGGTGATATCTTGCTAAAATTCCAAAAAAACAGTCTGTCCACACAACCAAGCAAACATCCCCCTAACCTTTCAAAGGAAGAGAGGTTGGCTGTAGACAAATTGAAATCTAATAAAGAAATTATAATTAAAACAGCGAACAAAGGTGGAAGCGTGGTTGTGAGGGACAGACTGTCATATGTAAATGAAATACTGAGACAGCTAAATGATACAAGTGATTACAGAATTTTACCCATCAATCCCACATACAAATTTAAAATGGAGCTAAAGTCATTGCTGGACGATGGCTTATTCATGGGGCATATTGATCGCTCGACTTTTGATAACTTGTTAGTCAGCAATCCGGTAATAGCGATTTTTAATATATTGCAGAAAGTCCACAATCTTTGAGTGAAGTTAAAGGACGACCAATTGTGTCTAGCATTGGGTCCCTTTGTGAACAATTATCTGAATGGCTTTGAGCATACTCAAACCATTAGTTTTCAAATTAGATAGTTTCTTAAGAGATACTAAACATTTACTTCAGAAATTGGAATGCATCACTTGGGAACAACAATTTTGTTGGTTAACAATTGATGTTGTTTCACTTTACTCATCAATACTGCATGATATGGGAATTCAAGCCATAAAACATTTTCTAAGTTCACTAACTGACTTCACTCCTGAATTTGTTTATTATTTGTTGAACATCAAACGTTTTTTGCTGACTTAAAATTATTTTGAATTTGAGCAGAACTACTATCTCCAAATGCGGGGTATGGCCATGGGGGTGAAATATGCCCCCTCCTATGCCAATTTGGTCATGGGATGGTGGGAGGATACCTACGTGTTTGGAAATGGTAATCCCTATGCCCAAAATTTAGGTTTCTATAAACGCTTCATTGACGACCTGATTTTCATATGGGTGGGAGAGACAGAAAACATTAAAAGTTTTGTAGGTTATTTTAACAATAATCTCTGGGGCCTGAGTTTCACTCATGAATTTGATCGAAGTAAAATTAATTATTTGGATGTGACTCTTGTTGCCAATGTAACTAAGAAAGTTTCTATCAACGCTTCATTGACGACCTGATTTTCATATGGGTGCGAGAGACAGAAAACATTAAAAGTTTTGTAGGTTATTTTAACAATAATCTCTGGGGCCTGAGTTTCACTCATGAATTTGATCGAAGTAAAATTAATTATTTGGATGTGACTCTTGTTGCCAATGTAACTAAGAAAAGTGTTGATTCCACCATATATTGTAAACCCATAAGTGGAAATACACTCCTAAATGGGAAAGTAATCACCCGAAAAAGGTCCCTTACTCTATTGCAAAAGGTCAGTTCATCAGAACAAAAAGGAATTGTTCTGAGGCGATCGACTATGAAAAACAGAGCACTGACCTGACCAATAGACTAATTGACAGAGGGTATAAGAAGGAGGTCATATTAAAGGCAAAAAGTGAAGTTGACCAAATAGACAGAAGTAGTCTTTTGAAGGACACACAGAGAAAAAAACAACAAAAAACATACACGCAAAAACAAAAACAACCAATAACATTTGTTACTCAATATTCATCTATGAGGAAATTTGCAACATCATAAGGAGACATATACCAATGCTCTCAGCTGATGGTAAATTACAAAAAATAACACAAGATGGCTACCATTTCTCTTATATACGAGGTGTCACTCTTGGCAATATACTCTCACCCAGTGAGCTTCGCTCACAAACGACACACAATATGTGGCTTAATGCTAAAGGCATGTACAGGTGTGGGTATGGTCCTTGTATCCCATGCAGTTTTATAAACAGAAGTGACCATTTTGAATCTAATATTACAGGGAAAACAAAATGTAGTCTATTTGATCTGGTGCACATGCAATGACAAACGCTATGTAGGCTTCACTACACGAGAAGCCAGAGAGAGGATGAGACGGCATTTGTCAGATATGAAACGATCAGTACATTCATACATACCGCTGTAAGCATACACACATACTAACAGACCAGTGCTTAACTCAGCTACTCTCAACCAGCCTACGTCTCTGAATAACACGCATTTGCATTGACTGACTGTTTGTGTTCCGGAGCCTGCTATCAACTGTGAAGCCCTGAGGAAGTCCTTGTCAGTCAAGGGGATGAAACGCGCGTAGGCAGTGGCAACAGCTGTTTTTCTTGATGAGACGCCTACCCTGTGGGATCCGCCATTAAACACGCTATAACTTCAAATAAATTTGGTTTGACTAGAGCCTGTTTGCACGTTGCTTTCGATGTGCATATTGTGGAGCAGCAGTTAATTCGTCATCCGAATCTATCCAAGACTGTGAGTTTTTTGGTTCATCTGTCCAAATTGGCATTGGAATGTGACGTTTCCTACCGCATTAAAAGTGGATGCCTGGACATTGTTTTCACAGTCACCTGGATGGACTGATTACCAAGCTCTCTTTAATGAGAGTTCTCTTTAACATCTGAAGAATTTATAATAACTTTGCATGTCATTACTAATACTGGATGCGATCTGTGTTTAGTTTATAACTCACACTATTCACTGTTACGCTATACCTTTTTGCCACACACATAGATCCTCATTATATATCAAGACAGTATTAACCCTTTTCAACTTTGGGACTGTCCGCTGATTGTGGTGTTGTGTCTGGCTTTGGGTATATTGTTTTGCTGCAATTTTCGCTATCAACTTAAGTGTTGCGTGTACATATAGCTGTTTTCATTGGCTACTTATTTTATTTGACTTGGTGCTTCATATTTGAGTTATTACATAGATCTTCATTATTTATTTTCATGACAGCGCATCCCTCTAATACACTTTGGGGCTGTCCTCTGATTGAGGTGTTGTAATTTCTCCACGTTGAAGCCGCTTTCTTAAAGGGACACTATACCCAAACATTTTCTTTCATGATTACGATAAAGAATACAATTTTAAACAACATTCCAATTTATTTAGATTACCTTATTTGCTTCATTCTTTAGATATTCTTTAACGAAGAAATAGCAATGCACACTGTGAACCAATCACAGGAGGCATCTATGTGCAGCTACCAATCAGCAGCTACTAAGCATATCTAGATATGCTTTTAAGCAAAGAATATCAAGAGAATGAAGCAAAATAGATAATAGACGTAAATTAGAAAGTTGTTTATAATCGTATGCTCTTTCTAAATCATGAAAGAAAAAATTTGGGTTTCATGTCCAGTTAATATTGATACACATGCTATATATTCCCAATGAGACGTCTCATTTGATGATTTTTTTATATTTTAAATTTTATTTTCATTTTTTTCTTTGTTCATAAATAACTGTTAGTGCTTTGAACACATGCTGGTTTTTCAAGTTTTTGTTTCCTGTTTGCATTAGGTTTCCACACTTGTTACTTGTTATACTTTGTATTCCTATTGGCATAATAATTTGCTGAGGCCCTTTATGTGTGGAGAGTGCTGAATCCCCTATCTTTCTATAAGGCTTACTTATCCTTATTATCTGTTTTTGATATTATATTAGTATTATAGGGTCTGCACCTCTGTTACATTATACACATACTATTTTGATACTCCTTTTTTTAGCGGCTCCCTTAAATTTATTTTTTGTTTAATATATAGAGTGATATTGGTATAAGAGTTTTGTATTCCAATTTGAAACAACTTTCTAATTTACTTTGTTAACCTTAGATTAAAAGGACATGAAACCCAAAAAAAATATTTCATGATTTAGGTAGAACATATAACTTTAAACAACTTTCCAGTTTACTTCTATTATCAAATTTGTTTCATTCTCTTGGTATCTTTTGTTTAAGGAGCAGCAATGCACTACTAGTTTTTAACTGAACACATAGGTGAGCCAATGACAATCTGTATTTTTATATATATATATATATATATATATATATATATATATATATATATATATATATATATATATATATATGTAGCCACCAATCAGCAGCTAGAACTTAGGTTATTTGCTGCTCCTGGGGTTACCTAGATAAACCTTTCAGCAAAGGATAACAAGAGAAATAAGCAAATTAAATAATAAAAGTAATTTGGAAAGTTGTTTAAAATTGTATGCTCTGTCTAAATCAGGAATGTCTAATTATGACTTTACTGTCCCTTTAAATAATATAATAAACAATGCCTAATAAGAAAAGGTGAGAACGCTAGTTCCTTTGTGTGAGTTCCTGTGTATGCTGCATTGCACACAAAGGGATTGCTGAAGTAAATAGTGCATGTATATATTTATATTCAGAATGGAATCAGGTTATTCATATTCTGCTCTTACATCTGTGGGGAACCTTTGCATGTCCTGTTATGATCTCCCACCAGGCTTCAGATTATATTTCATTCCCAATCAGTTTGCCCTTTTACAACCTTTATACACAGCAGCGTGTAATGGAATGATCAGCTTGTGTAAGGTTCCTCACTGGGACTAGAAACAATAGCTGGACAGGCTCAGACATGCCACATAAATACCATATTCCACACATTGCTAGAAGGTCAAAAAGTAAATCAACTACAGCCATTAACAAAATGATACCAAATGTATTTGTATATATATTATGAAGGTATAAGTTAGACAAGGTGTGACACATTGCTGTGTGGGACAGATTCTGAGAACACTGCTCTGTTAATATGGGAAGATCCAGTACAAATGGTTTATAGCACAATTTATTGCAATAAGTACCTTTTTTAAAAACCTCTCGCTGGGTGTGACCCTTTCCCAGGCTCTCCAAAGTGCTTGTCTACATCCTTAAATACTTCCCTTAATGTGACTAAGGCGTGAGAAAAAAATCCTCATTATATTATTATTATTATTAGTAGTAGTAGTAGTAATATAATTATCATTTATTTGTAGAGTGCCAACAGAAAATATATGAAATTAAAACAATTACAGAATAATTACCTTTGGCTTCACAAAGGTAAGAAAACTCAGGATAACCTTAAGTTTGGTATATTTATAACCTATGTGATGCTAGAATTTATAGTATTATAATGTCAGCATAAATACAGTAAAATGTATGAATGTGCACATATGGGATAAGCACATAGCTCTCCTGATGATTAATGAAACCTAAAATGTAGGACATCACAGACGAGATTACATATGCGGCACAAGCTTCAGTGTAACTGCTGAAACCCGCGCCGCCTGTAATTTCACCTTGCACATCGGGGTATCACATATACGGGGCCGGCAGTTCATAAAGTGCCGTAAGTCAGATAAACTAGCGATGTCCAAAAATGTGCGTAAGTACACATTTCAGGAGTCGCCAGTGACTTACGGCACTTTAGAAACTGCCGGCGCCGCCTAAGAAAATAAAAAAAAATATCAAATCTCCCGTAAAAAATCTAACCCGCCTCCTAAAAATAAACCCGACACGTAAAACCCCTATATCCGCAATCCCCCATATTGCAACTAATAATAAATGTATTAACCCCTAAACCGACAAACCCCCACAACGCAATATGCCTAATTAAACTATTAACCCCTAATCCGATATTCACCCTCATAGAGATCTACCTAGTAAAAGTATTAACCCCTTAATCCGCCATTAACCCACATCGCAACAAACCTTATAAATCTATCTGCCAAACCAACATAACGCAATAATCCTAATAAAACTATTAACCCCTAAACCACCAAACCCACACAACGCAATAATCCTAATAAAACTATTAACCCCTAATCTGCCAACCCCCCACAACGCAAGTACCCTAATTAACCTATTAACCCCTAATCCGCCAAACCCCCACAACACAAATAACTAACGGCTAGATTATGAGTTTTGCGTTAGAGGCTATGTGGTGCTAACGAGCAGTTTATGCTCACCGCTCACTTTCAGACAGCGCTGGTATTACGAGTTTTTACAAACCAGACAAGAAGTGAGCGTTGAGCAAAATTTTGCTTATTACCGCACTCCAATACCAGCATTGCTTACGTTAGCAGTGAGCTGGTGTAACGTGCTTGTGCACGATTTCCCCCTAGGAATCAACGGGGAGAGCCGGCTGAAAAAAAGTCTAACACCTGCAAAAAAGCAGCGTAAAACTCCTTAACACAGCCCCATTGATTCCTATGGGGAAATAAAAGTTATGTCTACACCTAACACCCTAACATGAACCCCGGGTCTAAACACCCCTAATCTTACACTTATTAACCCCTAGTCTTCCGCCCCCGACATCGCCGACACCTACATTATAATTATTAACCCCTAATCTGCTGCTCCAGACACCCCTGCCACCTACATTATACTTATGAACCCCTAATCTGCTGCCCCCAACATCGCCGAACCCTACATTATATTTATTAACCCCTACTCTGCTGCCCCCAATGTCGCCGCCACCTACCTACCTACACTTTATTAACCGCCACTATAATAAATATATTAACCCCTAAACTGCCACACTCCCGCCTCACAAACATTAGTTAAATATTATTAACCCCTAATCTGCCGGCCCTAACATCGCCGCCACCTACCTACATTTATTAACCCCTAATCTGCCGTCCCCAATGTCGCTGCCACTATACTAAATGTATTAACCCCAAAACCTAAGTCTAACCCTAACCCTAACACCCCCTAACTTAAATAGAATTAAAAGAAATCTAAATAAAAATTCCTATCATTAACTACATTATTCCTATTTAAAACTAAATACTTACCTATAAAATAAACCCTAAGCTAGCTACAATATAACTAATAGTTACATTGTAACTATCTTAGGATTTATTTTTATTTTAAAGGCAAGTTTGTATTTATTTTAACTAGGTTGAATAGTTATTAACTATTTAATAACTACCTAGCTAAAATAAATACAAAGTTACCTGTAAAATAAAACCTAACCTAAGTTACAATTACACCTAACACTACACTATAATTAAATTATTTCCCTAAATTAAATACAATTAAATAAAATTATCTAAAGAACAAAACCCCCCACTAAATTACAGAAAATAATAAACAAATTACAAGATTTTTAAACTAATTACACCTAATCTAATCCCCCTAACAAAATAAAAAAGACCCCCAAAATAAAAAAAAGCCCTACCCTACACTAAATTATAAATAGCCCTTAAAAGGGCCTTTTGTGGGGCATTGCCCAAAAGTAATCAGCTCTTTTACCTGTAAAAAAAATTACAAATCCTCCCCCAACAATAAAACCCACCACCCACACAACCAACCCTACTCTAAAACCCACCCAATACCCCCTTAAAAAAACCTAACACTAACCCCTTGAAGATCACCTTACCGGGGGAAATCTTCATCCAACCGGGAGAAGTCTTCATCCAAGCCAGGCAAATTGGTCCTCCAGACGGGCAGAAGTCTTCATCCAGACGGCATCTTCTATCTTCATCCATCCGGCGCGGAGCGGGTCCATCTTCAAGACATCCGACGCAAAGCATCCTCTTCATCCGACGGCTAAAACTGAATGAAGGTTCCTTTAAATGACGTCATCCAAGATGGCATCCCTTCAATTCTGATTGGCTGATAGAATTCTATCAGCCAATCGGAATTAAGGTAGAAAAAAATCCTATAGGCTGATGCAATCAGTCAATAGGATTGAAGTTCAATCCTATTGGCTTTTTGTAGGGCATTTCCCTATGTTAAACAGCTGTTTTGCATTTAAAAAAAATTCTAAGTCCCCCCCCCAACAGTAAAACCCACCAAACCCCCCAAAATAAATAAACCTAACAATAAAAAATCCTAAACTACCCATTGCCCCTAAAGGCAGACTACATAATTAAGGTTTTGCAGCATACGTATGCTTAGGCAGGTTCTGTCCTACTTCATTGCACCTTACCATTTTTACTGTGGTGTTTTATGTAAATTTATATGGTGTGGCTAAGCTCAAAACAATGTCCCACTAACGTGTTGTGGGAAAATTAATAAATTAATTAAAAATTTTCTATTTATTTGTCTGTGTGCCTATATTTTACCCTTGCTGTCTCAGAACACCCATGTATGCTCTGATTATTAATCTCCCTATATAGATTATTATACTTAATTTTTTAAGGGTGGCACCAGCATTATCTATTCAGCAATATTATCTACTCTCTCTTACCCTTTTGATTTTTATATTCAGCAATTTTACTACCCTTAAAAGGGCATTCAGCTCTTTTAAGAGTGCCCAATAAATCCCTAATCTAAAAAAAAAAAAAAAAGCCTTAGTCTAAAACCCATTTAGGTACTCACGGTTCCTGAAGTCCGGCGGAGAAGGTCCTGTTCCAGGCGGTGAAGTCATCTTCCAAGCGGGGACCTCTTCCTTCTTCATCCAGGACAGAGCTGGCGTGGAGTGGAGATGAGCGCGGAGGATCCTCTTCATACGATCGCCGACGTACACTGAATAGTGATTTCAAGGTAAGCATTTAAATATGGCGTCCCTTGCTTTCCTATTGGATGATTTGATTCTTCAAATTCAAATCAGCCAATAGGATGAGCGCTACTGAAATCCTATTGGCTGTTCAAATCAGCCAAAAGGATTTCAGTAGCACTCATGGGGGGTTTGGTGGATTAGGGGTTAATAGATTTATTAGGATTATTGAGTTGTGTGGGTTTGGCGGATTAGGGGTTAATAGTTTTATTAGGTTTATTGTGATATGGGTTAAAGGCGGATTAGGGGTTAATATATTTTATACATTATTGCGGTGGGGTTGGCGGTTGACAAGTAGATAGATATTGCGCATGCTTTAGGTGTTAGTTAATATTTTCAGGGAGTTAAGGTTCTCACATTTTCAGCATAAGGCTTGCTGCGTCTGCCTATGTGTGACGAGGTGAAAATGGAGTAAAAAAGTCTTTGCGCTGAATATATGATACCGATTTGCAACGCGGTTCTATGTTATGGGAGTAAAAATTGCAGGCGAAGGGTGACATATATATGCACTGCATTTATTTATATGTAATCTTGCACAACGAGAGAGCAGCAAGCATTTCTGAGCAAATTGGCTGTTATATATGCTCCAGACATGTGCACACTGCCTATCTAGATATCTTCAACAAAGAATAACATGAAAACGAAGCAAATTTGAGAATAGAAGCACATTTTAAACTTTTTTAAAATTGTATTCTCTATCTAAAAAAAAACAAGGAAAAATGTGGGTTTCATGATTCTAACAAATCAGAGCATTTTGTTTTTGCATTAGAGCAGTGGTGCCCATACTTTATTGGTTCAGGGCGCTCTTAATGTTTCAATATTTTTTCAAGGCACCCCAAGTCACACCATAGTTTTATAATCTATATTACATACCTGACAGTTGCAGTGTGCAGTTGGTGGCTTGGTGCGATTCGTATTAAACACCAACTACCTTATATGAGGCTAGCAGAGCAATGTTTGGTATTGACAAATACTGAGAAAAAGCACCTTGTTGTTATTTTAATTTTTACCTTTCTGGTAAAGAATTCATGAGAGTTATCAACCATGTTTGAATGATTGGTTTCTAAATGGCGTTTTTGCCTACTTGGAATCATGTATTCTGGAGCCAAAATATTCAAACACACTACACACTCCGGTCTTTCTTCACCATTGACATTTGTTGATGTAAAGCCAAAATACAAATAATTGTCATTATATTTACGATATTTCTGCTTCTTCACACGCCCGCCACTAGTTTGTGGTGCATCCTCTTCATTTTCAGTCCTAGTGTGCGTATTAAATAAAAACTTGTACTCACAGATCAAGTCATATATTCATGTGATAACAATGTGCATCGTACGCATGTCGCATCTGGGTGAGTACATTTGTGTCTATTCTCGAAACGATATGGTCTCATCAGTGGTCTTCTCAGTGGCGCATCATTTATGAGCACTTTTACGGTTGCAAAAGATTAATATTTTGCGGCACCCCTGTAAGCCAGTCACGGCGCACCAGGGTGCTATGGCGCACAGTTTTGGAACCACTGCATTAGAGTGTTCCTTTAACCCCTTCACTATTGTAAATTTCAGAGAAAAACATGCCCAAAGTACTGGAGAATTTGTAGCATTTATGATATCACTTTGTTTAAACAGAAATAGATCCTCAGTTTTTTTTATCTACCTATAAAAACTATATATATATATATTTATTTATTTTTTACACAGTTTCAAATAGCTATTTACAGAATTATTATTGTAAAATTACCAAAAAGAAGTAAAATAAATAAATAAAATGATTAAAAATCGGGGGGCGGAGCGTAGCCGTGCAGGAACATGGCTGCACTTTAACTTTGCTCCGTAACATATTCTCACACACAGGTTCCATTATGGTGATTTGAAGGGCAGCAATAAGCTAAAAAGCAACTAGAGACTCTTATGCCATAAACCTAACTGTCCGGTGACCGGACCAAACGCTTACCAGCTGAAGAACCGCTGAACTTAAACAACGTACTACCGCACCTATACTCACTCGGCTGGAAGCTCCGCTTTACAAGAGGCACGCTTGTGCCCTGGATCCAACTTCGGTTCAGCAGCGGGGAGCTAGTGACCCACACTGGTAGACCGCAGCAGCGATTACCGGACTTGAGGCTCAGACAGTCGAACGAAACGCCACATACAGCCGCACGCCATTACAGCTCCCACGTGGCGCGGCCCCACCGGATAAACAAGGTAACACGCAGATACACCTCAGACTACAGCCCAATCCACTGAACACATATACAAGGCAAAACGACCTAAACATTAGCATCGGATCGCAGTGGAAGTCTGAGACCGGCCTTAAGGTAGCTATCTAACTATACCAAACCAGAGACTGAGGCCTACAGACTTAAACCGCTCTCCCTAGACAGATCGCAGCCGCCATCAGAGATAGTAACCTACCTATTTAATGAACTGGTGCTACATTACATTAAGGAACCCTCTCCTTATTAACACCAGTGACTGAAAACTGGCTGTTGGCGAAGGGATAACTCTGTTATATCAATGGCATCAAGGCAGAAACCCAAAGCGGACAAGAAATCATCCACAACAGCTACTACCACCATGTCCTCCTTCTTTCACAAACAGGAGATTGACGCTCTTGACAGTACTAAAGATTCACCACCAACGGACTCACATTTATCACAGGAGCAAGAATCCATACCACAGTCACAACAACTTAGTCTGATACAGAAAACTATTTCACAACTACCCTCTAAGTCTGACCTGGCAGACCTAAAATCATTCATCAAAACAGAAATGTCCTCCCTAAAAAAGAACATCAACGAACTGGGGGCAAGAATAGAGACCCTGGAGGAGGGTCAAGACACCTTAAACACTATGGTTTCCGATGCCAATCATCAAATGGTGAGACAAGACATCACAATGCAAGCACTTCAACTTAAAATTGAAGACCTGGATAACAGGAGCCGTAGGAGCAATTTGAGGATAAGAGGGGTTCCAGAAGAAGTGACACAGGATAACCTTGTCTCATACTTGCTACAACTTTTTGAGTACATTGTCCCTTCCCTCAAACTATCTGAAGCCTCTATGGAACGCGCACACAG
Source organism: Bombina bombina (assembly GCF_027579735.1). NCBI lineage: Eukaryota > Metazoa > Chordata > Amphibia > Anura > Bombinatoridae > Bombina > Bombina bombina. Next base: position 775,805,398 of record NC_069500.1, on the reverse strand, counting down.
AGCGTTGAGACCCATACCAAAACCCCCCAATCCACCAAGAGATATAATCATTAAATTCACCACCTACTTAGACAAGGAGGCAATATGGAAGCAAGTTAGACTACAAAGAGAAATTAAATTCCAGGCCTACAGTATACAAATCTTTCAGGACATTAGCCCCTCAACAATTGAGAGAAGAAAGGGAATAAGATTCATTACCCAAGTCCTGCAAGAGAGGCGAATGAAGTACAGATGGGGATTCCCCTTCAGCCTTATAGTACAACAAGAAGGCAAGACACATATCTACAAAGAACCCGACGACCTAGATGCTTTCTCAAAGGGCCTAAACATCTCCTTTCCACAACCACTCCTTAAAGATCTGGATGCACCTTCTTCAAGTGACCAGTCGAACCCCAAGCCACAACGCTCACAATGGTATCAAGCTAACAAAAAGAAAAAAATAGATACCACAGCACCCTAGTCTCATGCACACGTTTGATGCAATAAGTACCCTGACACCCTGAAGAATATCGAGCTCGGACCGAAATGGACCTTGTTTCCCAGGAACTGATAAGTATATTGCTAAAAAGCTAACTGACCTAAAGGGAAATGTACCCTGGGACCTATTTGGAACTGATCTGATTTGGGGTGGGAATAGAACTGTTAAAGTTATTACTTTCTAGATAGACCTAGCTGTTCTCCTCCCCCCTTACCCTCTCCTGCTCGGTGTCTATATCACATTAACATAAGACCTATGTTGTTTAGAAATGCAGGCTCAAAACTAACCTACTACACCCACGGTGACTGTGATCAGACGCTGAACATGATGCACTACCTGAGAGGTTGGGGGATGAGGATGAGATGGCTTAACGTTGTTGGTTTGAAGTTGATATTATCATGGTTAAAACGTTTAATTATTATATATATGATCCTAACCTCTCTCATGTTGGATATTTCAGTTATCCCCTTTTTACTGAGTGATGTGCTCTGAATGTATCCACATTTCTAGCTCTCTTTCTATAACTGACATGTATATCCATAGCTATAACCCCTGTAGTAAATGACGATAAGAGAATCTAGAATCATGCTAACAGTGTATAATACCCTATTGTTCTATTAGAGGAACCTAGTGATAGATGAGAAATGATACCCCCCTTTATCCAACTACTGTTAATGTTGGTTTTTCCTGAATATTTGACCCCACTGTTTATGTTATTTTATATTTGTGTTTTAAATTTGTTTTTTGAAGTTAATACATTATCACTCGGCCTGATGTTTAGGCCGCGTAAGGGCGCTCCCGGCCCGTCCTGCATCCAGACTCACAAACGCTCAACATCACAAATAGACATTTTAATAACCTCACGACCTACGTCAGACATCCATAAACTAGATAATGGCTAACAGTAGAAGACAACCCCATTCCGGTAATAACTTAAAAATATACTCAATTAACGCAAAAGGACTAAATATACCCTGTAAGAGAACGCTGGCCTCTAAAGATTTCCATAGGCAGGGAGCAGACCTTGTCTTCTTACAGGAGACCCATTTCCGTAAAGGAAAGGAACCTACCACCTTCGCATGCACGTTTGGCACATGCTTTTGGGCATCACATTGCCACAATAAAAAACAAGGGGTGGGAATCCTTATTAAGAAAAATATACCCTTTACATCACTACAAACACTTAGAGACAGAGAAGGCAGATACCTCCTCCTAACTGGTCTTCTCTACGGGAGACCTGTAACATTAGTTTCAGTGTATGCCCCTAACACAGCACAACACTCCTTCATGAAGAAAATTAAAAACCTAATTTTAGACCATCAGAAGGGGACACTCATAATGTGTGGAGACTTAAACACAGCACTTAACCCTAGCCTAGACTGCTCATCTCGATACTCCTCCACATCACCTTCACAAATCTCAAAAATTAAGTCGTATCTCGAGAAAATTGTAGCACATGACGTATGGAGAACCTTACACCCTCAGACTAGAGACTATACATATTATTCTTACCCACATGAGATCTATACGAGAATAGACTATGTGTTTGCAGATGTTGGAGGCCTATCACTATTTAACTCGGCCACAATCTCTCCGATCACATGGTCTGACCATGCCTCTATGATATGTACAATGACATGGCCCTCTAAACCTATAAGAGATTTTGTCTGGCGACTTAATGAACATTTATTAACAGAAACTGATGTGATCACCAAACTGACAACCACTCTTACGGAATACTTTGAACATAATACTCAACCTGAGACAAGCATGCACACCCTCTGGGAAGCACACAAGAGTGTTATTAGGGGAGAACTAATGGCCATTAAGGCACAACATAATAAAGCACAAAGAGAGCTCACAATCTCTCTAGTCTCACAAATAGAACAGATGGAAAACTTACATAAAAAAAACCCGACTGACAAAAATCTACTCGAAGAAATTACTGAACACAAACAAAAACTAGCCTCACATCTTGACAAGACACACAAACGACAGGCACTTTACTCCCAACAAAAACACTATGAGGGTTGGAACAAATCAGGCAGACTACTAGCCAGGTACCTCAAACAGAAGACATACCAGAGGTACATTATGCAGATTAAAGACAAAAAGAACGTCTCCCATTTCTCCACCCAATCCATATCCAATACATTCAGAAACTTTTTCCAAAAGCTATACAATATACAACCCACCAATCCCAGAAACTTGAACCACAATTTAACTAGATCACAACTAATAGAGGAATATCTTAGCAGACTTAACTTACCACATATTAACGAATTACAAAAAGAACAATTAGAGAACCCCATCTCACTAGCTGAGCTCCAGTTAGCTATGAAACACCTACCCACAGGGAAAGCACCTGGACCAGACGGCTTTAGCCACAAATATTACACCACTTTCCAAGAGATCCTAAATCCATATATGGTACAATACTTCCAATCTATAGACGAGAGTAAATCATTTCCTGACACCGCACTAGTAGCCCATATAACATTAATCCCTAAACCTCACAAACCCCAAGATTTACCTAACAATTATCGCCCCATATCGTTACTGAATACGGACATAAAAAATTTTGCACGGATACTGGCTCATAGATTAAACGGAATCCTCCCTGACCTGATCCATTTGGACCAGGTCGGCTTTGTGCCAGGAAGAGAGGCGAAAGACAACACGGTCAGGGCCTTAAACTTAATACATCATGCTAAGCATAACAACATCTCCTCTGTCCTTTTGTCCACAGACGCGGAAAAGGCCTTTGACCGTGTTGCCTGGGACTTCATGCGAGCCACACTGACCCATATGGGTCTAGGCACAAAGATCCTTACCAGGATCTTCTCCCTATACTCCCAGCCCACCGCGAGAATATTAGTAAATGGTACTCTTTCCCCCCCATTTCAAATTAATAACGGAACACGCCAAGGATGCCCCCTATCCCCACTCCTATTCGCCTGTGTGATTGAAACATTGGCAACCAGGATCAGACAAAACCCCCTGATAACAGGAATTACAATTAAGGAACAGAAATATGTTATGTCTCTGTTTGCCGATGACATGTTATTCACACTCACCGACCCCGAACGCTCAATTCCTCACTTATTAAACAAATTTAATTCCTTCAAATCCCTGTCCAATTTCGCAATAAACATGTCCAAATCAGAAATATTAAACATAAATATGTCAGGCCCCTCACTACTAGCCACACAAGAGATTTCCCCGTTCACCTGGTGCACTCATTCATTGAAATACTTGGGAGTACACTTGACTTTCTCACAAGAAGATATCTTCCACCTTAACTATATACCTGCTAAACACAATATAATACGTGATCTCTCATCATGGGGATCTAAAAAGCTATCGTGGTTAGGTCGCATCGACACGATTAAAATGAATATATTCCCATGTATCTTATACCTACTTCAGACCTTACCAATACCCCTTCCCAAAACATACCTCCCGTCCCTCCAGAAAGCATTCAGCGACTTCATTTGGCGCCGTAGACCGCCCAGAATTAGTAAACAAACAATGCAAACTTCAAAAACACAAGGAGGCCTGGGAGTTCCAAACCTAGCAGCTTACCGTCAAGCTATCTTTCTGCAACGCCTAGTGGATTGGAACATCCATTTCAACCATAAAAGATGGGTACCACTAGAACACTTAATAATGAATAAGCCGCACCTGGGAAGGTTATGTTGGAGCAGCCCACATCTATTCAAACTAATTAGAACAGACAACCCAATGATACAGGAGACCCTTAAGGTTTGGGAACATACAATTAACACAACACACTACATCTCCTCCATACCCTCACCCATGACATCCCTAATTGAAAACGGGGAATTCACGGTAAGGCCCTTCACCACACAATCCACCACAACAACTCCGAACAGAGACCTCACAGTATATACACTAACCGAAAATGAATCCTTACTCTCACAAAATGAATTAGTAAAAAAGGGACTAAACTGTTTTGCTGACTGGTTCACTTACAGACAGACTGCCCACTTTATCACCACACACCCAGAATATGGGAACATGGTCAGACCTCTAACCTCCTTTGAATCCCTGTGCACTCGCTCTCCCCCCCTGAGACATACATTGTCCATCATCTATAAGATCTTAACTCACACACCCCCAGGACAAACTCCCCCCTATATAGAAAGCTGGGGAAGAGATCTAGGTGTCATTATACTACCCCAAACAAGTAAACTGATGTTCCAAGCTACAAAGAAATCTTCAATCTCATCCTCCATTCTGGAGGTCAATTTTAAACTTTTGCACAGGTGGTATCTCACTCCGAAAAAACTACACCGCCTTTTTAGATCTCAAAGCAATAGATGCTGGCGATGCGGCCATGTAAATAGTGACACTGCCCATATGTGGTGGTGGTGCAATAGTATTCAAAACTTATGGAGGAAAGTCATCTCCGAGATAGAAATCATACTGGATACCCAATTGCCACTTGACCCCCTGATATGGCTTCTGCACAAACCCCCCTCCACTCTCAAATATAAACCATACATACACTTGTTTAAAATTATGACTAACGGAATCAAAGTCCTGATAGCTAAAAATTGGAGAAGTAGAGAAGTTCCATCAGTTACCATGTGGATTAAAAAAGTTTCAGAACTCATAAAATTAGAAGAGTATTACTTCCTTAAAAATGATAAAATGGACTCTTACGCAGAGTTCTCTCATTTGTGGACCACCTACGTCCAAAACGAACGCAAGTAAATCAAGTTAAACTACTAAGCCCAAAATAAAGTCATAAGCGTAACATCCAAAATCATAACTTACTGGTAATGGGAATTCATACAATTCGACATCAACTACACAAACATCTGGGGCATGGGCGGACCGGGAGCCCTCACTCTTTTCTTCCTCCTTATTATATCTTTTCCTTTTTTTTTCTTTTTTTTCTCTCCCTTTTATTTTATCCTTTCTTCCCTCTTTCCCCTCTCTTTCCTTTATTAATTATTTCACTATATATGTAAATAAATATCATATCAGTCTTACATACTATCCACAAAACCCACAGTTATTATTGTAAATGGAAAACTGGAGCTGCGCCTCCACCCCCTTGTATCTTTATTTTATATGCACAATAAAAACTGTTTAAAAAAAAAAAATGATTAAAAATCACATTCAACAAAAACCTGTAGCTTTCTAACTGTAGAAGAACAAAAACGGTCTCACTTTTTTTAAATTGACACCCTATGATTCAACTAAGACCAAACATTTTTTATTATTTTTGTTCATTTTAAGGTCTTTATCTGTAGCTATGTCTAAAATGATGTGATGGGGTAACTCAAATTTTGTATTGCAGAACTGCCTAAATTCTCAAAATTGTCCCCAAATAAACATATATTTTTAAAGTAGACAACCCAAGGTATATTTCATGCCTTCATTTGGCCGTCAAATACAATCATATAAAAAAAATGGTTCAAGGGACAGTCAAGTCAAAATTTAATCCCTTTAATCCCCTGGTTATAAAATGCTGTTCCTTGCGAGATCCTTGGCACTGTGCTTGCACTGCCTCAGGTGGGCCCAACTACTGGAAGCAGCTGTCTGTAGCTGAAGTAAGCACAGTGGACGAAGACCCTGACAGGTAAGTATATTGCACTTCCATAGCCCACTGGTTATTAGTATGAACAAGTACACACTACTCACATAGTCAGGTGACATATAGTTATACACCACACAAATTCAATAGCAGTTTAATGCACCTTTAAAATGTTGGTTAAAACGAGGTTACTGTCTCTTTAAATTTAGTGCAACCGGTTTTATTTTAACAGTTTTTCCCCTATTACATGGTGGTCTTGTGGACTTCACTGCTTGGGTATAGATTCCTGCATGTGATATCTCAATCTAAAAGAAAACAAAATGTATACTTGCCTGATTAATTTCTTTGATGATGGTGAGAGTCCACAAGCCCTGACTTTTGTTTTAAAAAGTTGGCAGCAGTACTTGTTTTGCCCTGCTTTGTATTTCCTGATTTTCTGTTTCCTCCATCTACTCGGCTATATATGTACGACAGAGGAGGACTCATGGTAACTGGGAGGGATTTAAGCTCTGATATGTTGGGATGTTTTTACCTCTTTCTAGTGGTCTGGAGGGTAATTTCCAACATGTTATGTATTGTGGACTTAATCATGAAATAAATTAATGTATCAGGTAAGCATACATTTTGGTAAAATAAGCAATGATAGTGCATGTACTATAAAGTTTTAAAAGTTTTTAATTTTTCATACTTAGAATCCCCAAGATTTTTTAGGAAATTCAATTTTGAGTTTGACTTCCATTTAAAGGGACAGTCTAGTCAAATTAAGCATTCATGATTCAGATAGGGCATGTCATTTTAAACAACTTTCCAGTTTACTTTTTCTTTCATGTAATTAGCAAGAGTCCATGAGCTAGTGACGTATGGGATATACATTCCTACCAGGAGGGGCAAAGTTTCCCAAACCTCAAAATGCCTATTAATACACCCCTCACCACACCCACAAATCAGTTTTACAAACTTTGCCTCCTATGGAGGTGGTGAAGTAAGTTTGTGCTAGATTCTACGTTGATATGCGCTCCACAGCAGGTTGGAGCCCGGTTTTCCTCTCAGCGTGCAGTGAATGTCAGAGGGATGTGAAGAGAGTATTGCCTATTTGAATTCAATGATCTCCTTCTACGGGGTCTATTTCATAGGTTCTCTGTTATCAGTCGTAGAGATTCATCTCTTACCTCCCTTTTCAGATCGACGATATACTCTTATATATACCATTACCTCTACTGATTCTCGTTTCAGTACTGGTTTGGCTTTCTACTACATGTAGATGAGTGTCCTGGGGTAAGTAAGTCTTATTTTCTGTGACACTCTAAGCTATGGTTGGGCACTTTTGTATAAAGTTCTAAATATATGTATTCAAACATTTATTTGCCTTAACTCAGGATGTTCAACGTTCCTTATTTCAGACAGTCAGTTTCATATTTGGGATAATGCATTTGAATAAATCAATTTTTTTCTTACCTTAAAATTTGACTTTTTTTCCTGTGGGCTGTTAGGCTCGCGGGGGCTGAAAATGCTTCATTTTATTGCGTCATTCTTGGCGCGGACTTTTTAGGCGCAAAAAGTTTTTTCTGTTTCCGGCGTCATACGTGTCGCCGGAAGTTGCGTCATTTTTGACGTTTTTTTGCGCCAAAAGTGTCGGCGTTCCAGATGTGGCGTCATTTTTGGCGCCAAAAACATTTAGGCGCCAAATAATGTGGGCGTCTTTTTTGGCGCTAAAAAATATGGGCGTCATTTTTGTCTCCACATTATTTAAGTCTCATAATTTATTGCTTCTGGTTGCTAGAAGCTTGTTCACTGGCATTTTTTCCCATTCCTGAAACTGTCATTTAAGGAATTTGATCAATTTTGCTTTATATGTTGTTTTCTCTATTACATATTGCAAGATGTCCCAGATTGACACTGAGTTAGAAGATACTTCTGGAAAAACGCTGCCTGGTGCTGGATCTACCAAAGTTAAGTGTATCTGTTGTAAACTTGTGGTATCTGTTCCTCCAGCTGTTGTTTGTAATGAATGTCATGACAAACTTGTTAATGCAGATAATATTTCCTTTAGTAATGTTACATTACCTGTTGTGGTTCCATCAACATCTAATGCTCAGAGTGTTCCTGTTAACATAAGAGATTTTGTTTCTAAATCTATTAAGAAGGCTATGTCTGTTATTCCCCCTTCTAGTAAACGTAAAAGGTCTTTTAAAACTTCTCATTTTTCAGATGAATTTTTAAATGAACATCATCATTCTGATTCTGATAGTGGTTCCTCTGGTTCAGAGGATTCTGTCTCAGAGGTTGATGCTGATAAATCTTCATATTTATTCAAAATGGAATTTATTCGTTCTTTACTTAAAGAGGTCTTAATTGCATTAGAAATAGAGGATTCTGGTCCTCTTGATACTAAATCTAAACGTTTAAATAAGGTTTTTAAATCTCCTGTAGTTATTCCAGAAGTTTTTCCTGTCCCTGATGCTATTTTTGAAGTAATCTCCAGGGAATGGAATAATTTGGGTAATTCTTTTACTCCTTCTAAACGTTTTAAGCAATTATATCCTGTGCCGTCTGACAGATTAGAATTTTGGGACAAAATCCCTAAGGTTGATGGGGCTGTCTCTACTCTTGCTAAACGTACTACTATTCCTACGGCAGATAGTACTTCCTTTAAGGATCCTTTAGATAGGAAGATTGAATCCTTTCTAAGAAAAGCTTACTTATGTTCAGGTAATCTTCTTAGACCTGCTATATCTTTAGCGGATGTGGCTGCAGCTTCAACTTTTTGGTTAGAAGCTTTAGCGCAACAAGTAACAGATCATAACTCTCATAGCATTGTTAATCTTCTTCAACATGCTAATAACTTTATTTGTGATACCATCTTTGATATCATTAGAGTTGATGTCAGGTATATGTCTCTAGCTATTCTAGCTAGAAGAGCTTTATGGCTTAAAACTTGGAATGTTGATATGTCTTCTAAGTCAACTTTGCTTTCCCTTTCTTTCCAGGGTAATAAATTATTTGGTTCTCAGTTGGATTCTATTATCTCAACTGTTACTGGAGGGAAAGGAACTTTTTTACCACAAGATAGAAAATCTAAAGGTAAATTTAGGTCTAATAATCGTTTTCATTCCTTTCGTCACAATAAGGAACAAAAGCCTGATCCTTCGCCCTCAGGAGCGGTATCAGTTTGGAAACCATCTCCAGTCTGGAATAAGTCCAAGCCTTTTAGAAAACCAAAACCAGCTCCCAAGTCCACATGAAGGTGCGGCCCTCATTCCAGCCCAGCTGGTAGGGGGCAGATTACGTTTTTTCAAACAAATTTGGATCAATTCAATTCACAATCTTTGGATTCAAAACATTGTTTCAGAAGGGTACAGAATTGGCTTCAAGATAAGGCCTCCTACAAAGAGATTTTTTCTTTCCCGTGTCCCAGTAAATCCAGCAAAGGCTCAAGCATTTCTGAAATGTGTTTCAGATCTAGAGTTGGCTGGAGTAATTATGCCAGTTCCAGTTCTGGATCAGGGGCTGGGGTTTTATTCAAATCTCTTCATTGTACCAAAGAAGGAGAATTCCTTCAGACCAGTTCTGGATCTAAAAATATTGAATCGTTATGTAAGGATACCAACATTCAAGATGGTAACTATAAGGTCTATTCTGCCTTTTGTTCAGCAAGGGCATTATATGTCCACAATAGATTTACAGGATGCATATCTGCATATTCCGATTCATCTAGATCACTATCAGTTTCTGAGATTCTCTTTCCTAGACAAGCATTACCAGTTTGTGGCTCTGCCGTTTGGCCTAGCAACAGCTCCAAGGATTTTTACAAAGGTTCTCGGTGCCCTTCTGTCTGTAATCAGAGAACAGGGTATTGTGGTATTTCCTTATTTGGACGATATCTTGGTACTTGCTCAGTCTTCACATTTAGCAGAATCTCATACGAATCGACTTGTGTTGTTTCTTCAAGATCATGGTTGGAGGATCAATTTACCGAAAAGTTCATTAATTCCTCAAACAAGGGTTACCTTTTTAGGTTTCCAGATAGATTCAGTGTCCATGACTCTGTCTCTGACAGACAAGAGACGTCTAAAATTGATCTCAGCTTGTCGAAACCTTCAATCACAATCATTCCCTTCGGTAGCCTTATGCATGGAAATTCTAGGTCTTATGACTGCTGCATCGGATGCGATCCCCTTTGCTCATTTTCACATGCGACCTCTTGAGCTCTGTATGCTGAACCAGTGGTGCAGGGATTACACAAAGATATCTCAATTAATATCTTTAAAACCGATTGTACGACACTCTCTGACGTGGTGGACACATCACCATCGTTTAGTTCAGGGGGCTTCTTTTGTTCTTCCGACCTGGACTGTAATTTCAACAGATGCAAGTCTGACAGGTTGGGGAGCTGTTTGGGGGTCTCTGACAGCACAAGGGGTTTGGGAATCTCAGGAGGTGAGATTACCAATCAATATTTTGGAACAATTTTCAGAGCTCTTCAGTCTTGGCCTCTTCTAAAGAGAGAATCGTTCATTTGTTTTCAGACAGACAATGTCACACCTGTGGCATATATCAATCATCAAGGAGGGACTCACAGTCCTCTGGCCATGAAAGAAGTATCTCGAATTCTGGTATGGGCGGAATCCAGCTCCTGTCTAGTTTCTGCGGTTCATATCCCAGGTATAGACAATTGGGAAGCGGATTATCTCAGTCGCCAAACGTTACATCCGGGCGAATGGTCTCTTCACCCAGAGGTATTTCTTCAGATTGTTCAAATATGGTGACTTCCAGAAATAGATCTGATGGCCTCTCATCTAAACAAGAAACTTCCCAGGTATCTGTCCAGATCCAGAGATCCTCAAGCGGAAGCAGTGGATGCATTGTCACTTCCTTGGAAGTATCATCCTGCCTATATCTTTCCGCCTCTAGTTCTTCTTCCAAGAGTAATCTCCAAGATTCTGAAGGAATGCTCGTTTGTTCTGCTGGTAGCTCCAGCATGGCCTCACAGGTTTTGGTATGCAGATCTTGTCCGGATGGCCTCTTGTCAACCGTGGACTCTTCCGTTAAGACCAGACCTTCTGTCGCAAGGTCCTTTTTTCCATCAGGATCTCAAATCCTTAAATTTAAAGGTATGGAGATTGAACGCTTGATTCTTAGTCAAAAAGGTTTCTCTGACTCTGTGATTAATACTATGTTACAGGCTCGTAAATCCGTATCTAGGGAGATATATTATAGAGTCTGGAAGACTTATATTTCTTGGTGTCTTTCTCATCATTTTTCCTGGCATTCTTTTAGAATTCCGAGAATTTTACAGTTCCTTCAGGATGGTTTGGATAAAGGTTTGTCTGCAAGTTCCTTGAAAGGACAAATCTCTGCTCTTTCTGTTCTTTTTCACAGAAAGATTGCTAATCTTCCTGATATTCATTGTTTTGTACAAGCTTTGGTTCGTATAAAACCTGTCATTAAGTCAATTTCTCCTCCTTGGAGTTTGAATTTGGTTCTGGGGGCTCTTCAAGCTCCTCCGTTTGAACCTATGCATTCATTGGACATTAAATTACTTTCTTGGAAAGTTTTGTTCCTTTTGGCCATCTCTTCTGCCAGAAGAGTTTCTGAATTATCTGCTCTTTCTTGTGAGTCTCCTTTTCTGATTTTTCATCAGGATAAGGCGGTGTTGCGAACTTCTTTTAAATTTTTACCTAAGGTTGTGAATTCTAACAACATTAGTAGAGAAATTTTGGTTCCTTCATTATGTCCTAATCCTAAGAATTCTAAGGAGAAATCATTGCATTCTTTGGATGTAGTTAGAGCTTTGAAATATTATGTTGAAGCTACTAAGAATTTCCGAAAGACTTCTAGTCTATTTGTTATCTTTTCCGGTTCTAGGAAAGGTCAGAAGGCCTCTGCCATTTCTTTGGCATCTTGGTTGAAATCTTTAATTCATCATGCTTATGTCGAGTCGGGTAAAACTCTGCCTCAAAGGATTACAGCTCATTCTACTAGGGCAGTTTCTACTTCCTGGGCGTTTAGGAATGAAGCTTCGGTTGATCAGATTTGCAAAGCAGCAACTTGGTCTTCTTTGCATACTTTTACTAAATTCTACCATTTTGATGTGTTTTCTTCTTCTGAAGCAGTTTTTGGTAGAAAAGTACTTCAGGCAGCTGTTTCAGTTTGATTCTTCTGCTTATAATTTCAGTTTTTTTCATTATAAGATTTAAACTTTAGTTTGGGTGTGGATTATTTTCAGCGGAATTGGCTGTCTTTATTTTATCCCTCCCTCTCTAGTGACTCTTGCGTGGAAGATCCACATCTTGGGTAGTCATTATCCCATACGCCACTAGCTCATGGACTCTTGCTAATTACATGAAAGAAAACATAATTTATGTAAGAACTTACCTGATAAATTCATTTCTTTCATATTAGCAAGAGTCCATGAGGCCCACCCTTTTTGTGGTGGTTATGATTTTTTTGTATAAAGCACAATTATTCCAATTCCTTATTTTTTTATGCTTTCGCACTTTTTTCTTATCACCCCACTTCTTGGCTATGCGTTAAACTGATTTGTGGGTGTGGTGAGGGGTGTATTTATAGGCATTTTGAGGTTTGGGAAACTTTGCCCCTCCTGGTAGGAATGTATATCCCATACGTCACTAGCTCATGGACTCTTGCTAATATGAAAGAAATGAATTTATCAGGTAAGTTCTTACATAAATTATGTTTTTCATCAAATTTGTTTTGTTCTCTTGGTATTCTTTGTTAAAGGCTAAGCCTACGTAGGCTCATATGCTAATTTCTAAGCTGTTGAAGGCCGCCTCTTATCTGAATGCATTTAACAGTTTTTCACAGCTAGAGGGAATTAGTTTATGTGTGCCATATAGATAACATTGTTTTCACGCCCGTGGAGTTACTTATGCGAAGGCACTTATTGGCTAAAATGCAAGTCTGTAAAAAGCACTGAAATAAGGGGCAGTCTGCAGGATGTTAGATACAAGGTCATCACAGAGTTTAAACAATTTCAGTTCTGGAGTAGACTGTTTCTTTAAGTTCATGTTCAAATTCCAATTTTTTTTTTTCTAATAACAAGTGAAAACTTGTTAAATATGCTCATCTTAAAGTCAGCCCCAGGACACAGCATAGCATAGAGGGAGGGGGCCTTTGACCCCTGGGAGGAGACAGGCCCCTATTAACAAGTGAGGGGTGGGTCTTAGGTGAGGGGGTAATTAAGCTGTGGCGCGCTGGCCATTTTAGCACCAAAAACAATAACTAGGCAGCAATTTGTCCTCCCTCCCGTAGTTTTTAAGGGGTTTCTGTTTGTCACAGCCGTTGGCGGGTGCCAGTCCCCTCACATCAGCTATTGGACTACGGCCATAAGTGATTGGGCTAACCTCCCCACGGGGTGGGAGTGCAGGTTAAGTAGCTTCTTGGGCATGGGGTTCCTTGGAGCTTTGTGGGAAAAAAGGTAACAGACTTATTTAAGTCCAGGTGAATCAAACAATACGGCCTGGTCAACAAGAAAAGGGAGAATAGACGATTTAAGATTGGGGCTAGCACCTCTGGCTTTGTTCTAGTTGGTTCCAGTAAATAACATTTATTTATGGTTCTAAAGAGTTTATTTATTTATGCATTTTAAATTGTTCTTTAATAAACAGTATTTTACCAAAAGAACAAGTGTCAGTCTATTCTTTATGGGTTAGAAGGTATAAGATACCTGATGTTCAAGGGGGGACGAGATATTGACGATTCATGGGGTCAAGTTAAATTATGATTTAAGGGTTGAAAGTTTTAAAAAAGGTTAAGTATAGAATTAATCAAAGTGACAAGAAATTTTAATATCATTATTAGTAATAATAATTAAAAGCCTTCTTTTAAAATCATTAGATATCATACACATTAAATGTATTATCTGTCTTGTTTTACTTTTGATTTAGCCTCAGATAATTTGCATCTATTCCTATACAGGCACAAAACCCTTTATCCATACTGCTTGGGACAGGAAAAGGTTTGGCTTTTGGAATATTTTTATATCTGTATCTGTAAAATGGGACAGGTTGAAAGGGAATAGAACAAAGTGTAAATAACAATATCTTGTGTCATTTAAGCAATATTTACATGTCATTATACAGCTTATACATGCAATTTAAATGTAGTTTAATACCATTTTTAATACTTTTGTATTCATTGTGCCATCAGAAAGATAGTGCAGTACTGTAATCAGAAAGGTAATAGTTGTTGTTTTTAATAAATATAGTATAGCATTTGCATTTTAGAACACAAAAACAAAGACACGGGCAGAGAAGATTTGGACTCACTGACTGACAGGGAAAATGGCAACATTTTAAAAAATAATAAAAAAATGAAGGTTTGGATTTCGGAATAATTCTGGATTTTGGAATTCCAGATTTGTTCCTGTATCTGTCCTTTATTGTGTTTTTGTGTGTGTGTGTGTGTGTGTGTGTGTGTGTTTCCTCAGAAGCAAAATTCCTTTAGAAACCATGAAATATTGTGTGCATAAATAATGTTTTCCCTCAGAAACAATGAATTAATGTGTGCATAAATGTATTTAGCAGTTTTACTTATTGATTGGAGTACAAAAAAAGAACAAATCAGTGACTATATAATATTTTTGGTTATATATTTTTTAAGGTTTTGCTATTCTTATTTATAAAAAATATATCTCTGCAAATAATTTAAAGCATAATTTTACCTATGTAGAAAGATATTTATAGCAAGCTGGAATCCATAATATTAAAACCTATGGAAGTGTAATGAATTGTTCAATTTCATATTAAACCTTTTAAAGTCCTGTAATCTTAAAGGGACATTAAACACTTTGAGATGGTAATATAAAATGATAAATTGTATATATAAAACAGCTCTGCAATATACTTTCATTATTTATTTTGTCCTCTTTGCCTGTAATTCCATTCTGAAATTGTGAGCTTTTCAGTTCCTGTTAGAAATGGAAGTGCAGAACACTGTTAAATCCAGCACAACCATTGGCTGCACACTCTAGTGACCTATTTATAACATGGCAGCTCCCAGTGTTTTATAGACACTAAAACTTTACACTTATTTTGTCACTTTTTAAACAACTAATGAAACTTTAAAAAATACATCTACATGTTAGTCATGGACTAATCTTTTCTTTGAATGTATCATTCTATCTAGCATGTATTTAGTGTTTAATGTCCCTTTAATTATAGAAGATAAAAGTACAATGTAACACTATGGAGGGATACAATTTTATCAGCTGAGCTTATTTTAATGCATGCTTAACTTATATAATGCCCTTTTTTGCAAGTCCATGTGCTCTGAGAAAAGAGCAGCACTAGGACCCAGTGGCTCCTTGAGCTTGGGAATTTCAAGGCAGCTGTACAGCCAGCTGGGTTGGCTTGCCTGTGATTGGCTGTTAGGAGGAAAGGCAGGGCCTGGGAATGTGCATAGTAAATAGGCTTTGTCCCAGCTGGAGGATCAGTCTGAGGGAAGAGAAAGGAGGGAGCACTAGCTGCACTGGGAACACAGGTAAGATAAAAACTCTGTGCAGCACCTCACTTAACTACACCCCAGCCTTACCTAGCATTTATTTCTTGGTCTCTGATGTACTAATGTTCTGCTACTTAGAATAGACAATCCATAGTGTTTGCCTAATAACTATTACATGGATTTGCAGTTTTGAGGCAGCCATATACAAGTATTAATTTACACATACAACTACTACTAATAATATTTACTATTATAAATAATATAGTAATAGTACTTTAGTATCTTAACTTATAATGCATGCAAACTATTATTTATACTTAGGTATATTTTATAATAAAATATAAATCCTGTAATTTATATAGTCAGATGCTTTAAAATTCCCTGTATCCTCTGCAAAGTCAGCTAATGGTCCAACATCATATCCCAGTTCATCTAATAAAACTGCAGGGTAAACTTTTATGTCTGCACGTTGCCCACCTAGGTGCCTTGTCTGGTCAGCAAGAGCTTGCTGAACTTATCTGTAACACTCAGGACACGCCCCAAATCCTGAAATCTTCAAACTGCAACCAAATGATTCATTTGCTTGCCTTGCAGCCCCTTTCTACTGCAGACTCACTAGGGAGCATCGGAAGGACACAGAACTATGAAGAACTGACCCTCAGAGCTTGCCATCAGACTATTCAAATCAAAACACAGTAAGTAATTGTTGACAATTGGATTCAGCAGCTCACTTCACTGCTTCTGTCTAGCTCCTAATAGTATGAGGGGCGCATAATGTCCTATTGTTGTTGAGAGCGTCAGGGATTGATTGAAACACAACTCTCTTTTACACTGGTTGTTGCCTTTCTGTGAGCATGAAAAAATCCATAGGTGTTAGTCTAGATTTATAAACTAGCCTTTCAGTACAGCTGTTGGCTAACAATGCTGTAATAAATACTTAAGAAATAAAGTATCAGATTTAATATTATTAGGCAGTAAAATATGTGCTGCTTGGGATAAGTGGATGCTATGCACAGTCACATTTAATATAACTGGTGTAAACATATACAATAAACGCTTAATCTGTTGATGTGATAACTGTGTATACATTTTATTAGTTCACTCATTTGTGACAGATAAATCAAACAGTGTTAAAGAGCGCAACAAATCCATAGCAATAAGGGTAGAAGGTCTTGTCAGGCATTATATGATGAATGGAAGTGTCAGAATATTCTCACATACTTATTAACTTTAATTTCCCCTGGCCTCTGGTGATGACAGGGTTAATAGATTAAAGTATTGCCGGCGCTGTTGTTTTAATGCGCCTCTTGGTGTAGAACAGGAAATGACAAAGGGTGCTGTGTGTTTAGCTGCAGGGTGCGGAGGTTGGCTAAGAGAATGCTCTATTAACTGGGTTTAATAATTAATGAACCAGGAACTTTGTCCTAAATCTTTCAAATCCTGACAGAACTTGTGTGGCTGTAATATATTTATTTGATTAGCAAATTATGCTCATTTACAATATCCTTTTATCAATCATCCTTTCAGTGCGAACACTTTGCAATATATTTGTGAGTCAAAAGCCTATTAAACTATTGTGTTCTATTAGTTTTAAGAACTCCATATAATCTTGTTTGATTTACATTATTTTAAATACAGTTGTTACATTTCTGTTACTATAGATAGGATCATTTTAATTTACTTGTTTAGAATATTTTTTTTGTCTAAATCTGGTCACAAAGCACACCTGTGCAGATTTTATCTTTTTTCTTCTTCATATAATACACACTGCAGTAGAGAACAGGAAAATACTTTTTAAGCAGGTCTTGTCACAGATGACATAATAAGGAAGCTGAGAGTGAAGGAGTTAAAAGGAAACTCTGAAATTGTATTTACTTGTCATTGTTTGTATTCAATCTCCCACATTTCCTGAGACTAGATGTCCTTATGTGAAGGTGATGACAGATATACTTGCAACAATAAATGACTCCGTTTAGAACCAAAGATTTGTTTACAAAATAATTATTCAGGTGCATGGGAAAAAAAATAGCAAAGTAGTAAATAATAAACACAGCAGCCGCATGTGTTATCAGCCAACTTTTTACAACGCTTTTTTTATAGTCATCTGATTTTTGCATTTACCCCCCCCCCCTTTTTTATTAAGTCTTTAATCTTATCTCTATTTCTATATATTTTTTCCAGCATCAAAACATTAAAAATGTCTGTCAGCAACCATGAAAATCGCAAGTCCCGCTCCAGCACAGGCTCCATGAACATTCATCTGTTCCATAAACCAGGACATGCTGATAGCCTCCTTACACAACTCAATCTGCTGCGTAAACGTTGCCTCTTCACAGACGTAGTCCTACTAGCAGGGAATCGTGCATTTCCCTGCCATAAAGCAGTTCTAGCCTCCAGTAGTCGATATTTTGAGGCCATGTTTAGTGGTGGGCTGAAGGAGAGCCAAGATGGGGAAGTCAACTTTCAAGACGCTCTGCACCCTGAGGTTCTTGAGCTACTGCTAGATTATGCTTATTCGGCCCGGGTCATCTTTAATGAGGAGAATGCAGAATCCCTCCTTGAAGCTGGAGATATGCTGCAGTTTCATGATATAAGAGATGCTGCTGCAGAATTTCTTGAAAAAAATCTACATCCAGCCAATTGCCTCAACATGATGCTCATCTCTGATGCTCACTGCTGTGAGAGATTGTTGGAGCTATCGTGGAGGATGTGCCTTGCCAATTTTGTTGAGTTGTCAAAAACTGAGGATTTCTTGAGGCTGCCTAAAATGAAGTTGATGGAACTTGTTCTTAGTGAGGAGCTGGAGGTTGAAGATGAGAGTTTAGTCTATGAGGCAGTTATGGGTTGGATAAAATATGATTTGAACCTTCGTCTTGATGATCTTCCAGATGTCCTGCGCTATGTTCGCCTGGCCCTTCTGTCTGAGCAGCACCTTCGAAGCCTAGCTGAAGATGAACTTGTTGTCAGGAACAAACTAGCAAAGGAGATTGTTGAAGAGGCTGCTCGATGTAGAGCTAAAATTTTGCAAAATGATGGATTGGTGACTGGCTTCTGTGCTCGTCCTCGTAAAGTCAGCCAGGCCTTATTGCTTCTGGGTGGACAGACTTTTATGTGTGACAAAATTTATGTGATGGACCAAAAGACCACAGAAATAATCCCTAAGACTGACATTCCCAGCCCACGCAAGGAATGTAGTGCATGTGCCATTGGTTGCAAAGTTTATGTTACAGGTGGTAAGGGTGCTGAAAATGGAGCCTCAAAGGATGTTTGGGTCTATGACACTCTTCATGATGAGTGGTCCAAGGCATGCCCCATGCTGGTAGCCAGGTTTGGTCATGGTTCTGCAGAGCTGGACCATTGCCTTTATGTGGTAGGAGGGCACACTGCCATGACAGGGGCTTTTCCAGCATCTCCTTCAGTCTCCCTAAAACAGGTGGAACATTATGACCCTCAAATGGACAAGTGGGCCCTGGTGGCTCCTCTAAGGGAAGGGGTAAGCAATGCAGCAGTAGTAGGAGCCAAAATGAAATTATTTGTCTTTGGAGGTACAAGTGTCAACCGTGAAAAGCTTCCCAAAGTTCAATGCTTTGACCCTCTGCAGAACAGATGGACAGTGCCTGCTAGTTGTCCTCAGCCTTGGCGATACACTGGGGCAGCTGTTCTTGGAAACCATGTCATTGTAGTAGGTGGGGACACAGAGTTTTCTGCCAGTTCTGCATATCGGTTTAACAGTGAGACTTATCAGTGGTGCAGGTTTGGAGATGTATCATCTAAGAGAATCAGTTGCCGAGCAGTGGCCTCTGGAAACAGACTCTATGTGGTGGGTGGATATTGTGGCACACAACGCTGTAAAACATTGGACTGTTATGATCCGTCAAGTGACTCATGGAGTAGTGTTAGCACTGTTCCTTACTCCCTGATCCCCACAGCTTTTGTCAGCACATGGAAGTATCTTTCTGCATGAAGGCAATAAAAGGTAAATACATTTTGAGGTTTTTTTTTTTTTAATGTATGGGGAAATGTTATATTATTTGTTCAACCTTTCACTCACAAAATCATTGTAGTTGGATTGTGATGATAGGGGAGAATCAAGAGCAAATTAAATAAATACACACACAAAGCCAGAGAAGGTCAAACCACTCCCTAGTCACAGAACAGCATGTTGTAGATTGACTTTAAATATCTATAGTTTTAGGTGTATAGCTGGATTCCAGCCAACATACCACATGGTTAGAATTCCAAACTCTTTGAAGATTAACACTACCTGAAATTTGAGTCAAGCTGTAAAATGTTGGCCTTGAGTGCAAATTTCCCATATGTATTAACCTCTTCTAGATCTGCAGTGTCCTCCTTTGGGGCCATACGTTATAAGTATGGCATATTCCACATTTCATAATGAGCTGCTGGTGCTCTCAGACACACCGGTTCAATAAATAATGTGCCGTGTCACTTCTGCTAGATTTCCAGTGGGAAATGTTTTTCATTAGAAATAATTTAGATCATTTAGAATTTTCAAAATTGTTCATAATACATAAAACAATGTCTAAGCTGCACATATAATGCTGCTTGTCTTTTTAAAAGTTTTATTGTTTCTGATGATTTGTGTACATGATACATTTTATGAATGTTTAGAAAAAAACAACAGCTTTTAAAACATTATGGCCTAGATTACGAGTGGAGTGTAAAATTGCACTTTTGCAAGCGCTTTATTTGCGCTCCACTCGGTAATACCAGCGCACGCAAATGTGCGGTGGTATTACAAGTTGAGCGTGCTTCCATAGGAGCCTTGTTCTGATGCCGTCAGACACGGCAAAGAACCTAGCGCAGCATTGGCCAGCAAATTTAAGAAAAAAAAAAAATAATTATATATATATATATATATATATATATATATATATATATATATATATATATATATATATATATATATATATATATATATATATATATATATAGTATAAAACATATTCCCCATAGACCACTATGTAAAGGCACTTTTCAGTGCGTTTTTTTTTTTTCTTACACATCCCATCCCTTTAACCCTTATAATTGCTTTGTGCAGTTATTTTTAATAAAAAAATAAATCCTCATATTTTTTTTATTTAATACATGAACTGTACACTTTATTTTGGGGGACAATTACGGGCTCCACTTGTAATCTAGCCCTATATTGTTGCTAGTGTAGTTGCAGTCACTTTTTGATACTCAAATTATTTTGTATGTAGGTGTTTGTTTATTTATTTATTTATTGTATTTGCCCGCATAGCAATTAAAGGGAACATTGCCTTTAACCGGCCTCTTTCATAAACACCTGTGTATTCCTCCAGTACTTTCCATCAGTTATACTTACTCTTCTCTCCTATGTAAAATCATTATAAACCAATATATTTTCCCAAGACTAATGCATATATTTTAATATTACAGGTTGTCCTGAATAGTGGCTATTGGACTTTACTTCTGCATTTTTATTTTGCACTGGACTTAAGTAGCTTTGGCCTACTGCACTGGATTCTGGGAAATGAGCAACCCATTTTGAAAGGCTTTACCTCACCTTTTGGAAAATTGTGAAGATCTGCTGATATTTCTTTATCTATCAGGATTTGATGGATTCTCACTCAGAAAAACTGAACATTTTATATTAAAATGGAATATTAAAAAAACGAAATACTATAAACGCAGATATCAGCGTTAAACATTATACAAACATTAAGTGATTAAAGCATATTTTTTTTTTTCTTCCATCACACTCTGTAAATGGGTTAATACTAGCAAATGAAGAAAATAAATTGTCTGGCTGAAGAAAAATAAGGTAATAAAAACATTTATAGACTTACCGTCAAATTAGCCATTTAATCTGGATAACAACCATTCATCTTTTAAGGTTTCTAAACATGACAAGGCATTAGGTAGTCCCACTTATTAATTTTTTTCTTAATGAAAATATTATGTCGTAAATGTGGCATTGAAACGTATTTTGTGATGTAAATGTGCGCTGTGGTTTGGGTTTTATACTGTAGAAATGAGCAAACATCTCGTTCCATTTCTCTTTGTTACCTTGTGTATAACATTCCATTCTTTTTTATTCCCTTCTGAATGGGACCAAAACTGTATTGTCCTTATGATATTCTCAGATATAGGAAGCACAGATTCAATACCTAAGCAGGGTACTTTTTATAAAGGGACACTAAATATATTGTTATTACAAGACCATTCTGTTGTCTGATAGATTATTTATCAGTCAAACAAATTAATATCTTCCTGCAGTTGTTTTTTCAATAGCCATACTCCACCCCAATCTTGGCTTGAGTCTGCACCTGACAAGGCTCACCACGATCATAGTGTAAGTATAAACTGCATTTTTGCAGTTCTTATCTGTTAAAGACGATTAGGGAAATATGTGTAGCAGGGTTAACCGTGTGGAGTTTGCAGGATACTTTTTTTTTCAGTTCTGAAATGACAAAATCCACAATTTTCATAGCTTAACTACATGAAAAGAGTCATCCATAAATTTAAACATTTTATCTATAAATCTCCAGGTGTTTAGTGTCTCTTTAACTTGCATCAGCATTTCAAATAAGAATGTTTCATTTCTAAAACATATTTAAATTCTATTTTCCTTGCAACATAAATGGAAATTTTTGCCTAACTTGATGCTGTTTTGTTAGCAAACGGCTAACACAAGATAATCAATAGTCTTCAACACAAGCAGAGTGTATAAAGGGTATAAATAAAATCTTATGAAGTGTTGGGTAATAAGCAGGTAGCTTAATTTAAAGGGACATAAACACTAAATACATTTTTGAAGCATAGTATTAGGTTATTTTCTGCAGTGTAACCTAGGTTCCAAAATGGCAGCACTTATGATTACAGGGAGGGGCAAGATGAAATGTGTTTAGTGTCCCTTTAATGTTAAGATTGTGATTGGTAAAAATATTTCTTTTTTTATTGAAGAAGTATTTAGGACTAAACATAACTTTTTTTTCTTCCATCCAACCCCCAAATATTTTTTTTTATCCTTTCTACAAAAAACGGTTCTGCTACTTGCTTAGATTGACAGATGCCGGTCATTCCATTTTAAATGCTTTACCTTTGTTTCCTGTATTTTTATTTGTGAAACGTAACTTTCATGTATTACAATGAAAATGTTTGCTATCTCTTGTACAGTCAGCATTATATTTCTACAATTTTTGTTAGTGGTACTGTGCTACTTGGTGTTTGTGTATTTTTTTCTTAAAGAACTCTTTTTTGTATATGAATATTTTCAGCCTGGTGCTGTGTTCCCTCTGTTCTTTATTAAAAACAGAATTTGCTTTGTAATTTGCGTGTGTTAAAAATCACTGGACCCTGCCAGATGTCATATGATGCAGCTTTGCAGTTCACTCCCTCTTATACTGAGTGCGATAAACATGGCTTCAAGAACAGTGACCTCGCCAAGTACAAGTGAAGGAAAAATACACCCCAAAAAAAGATGGTAGGGGGTGACTGAGGAAGAAATATCTGAGGTAAACTGAGACTTACATATCAGTATATGATAGTAAGAAGTTTATAAATTTTTTAGAAACAAAAAATGTACAGACTAGAACTTTACCACAACAAGAACACGTTAGAGAGTACCATTTTGTTACTAACCTTTGTTTAATCTCAAAGAAGTCATTACAGGTGATACCAAACATTCTTCTTCTTCAAAATACACAAAAACTAGCAAGAGCTAAGCACCGCAAAAACGACTTGGCTTTCTTCTGAAGTGAGTGTATTTTAGCACATTAATCTCTTTTCGATTGCTTTGGTTTGGACAAATGCGTATTGATTTTGTTTCCCCAAAGGGATGTTTAAAGGGACATGAAAGTATAACCATTGTATAATTGGGGTATTGCTTGCATGTAGGTATGTGTTTAAAGAGACATGAATCCTAAAAAAAATTTTTATTTTTTAAATAAAGAATTCTATTTTAAACAACCTTCCAAATTAGTTCTATTAATTTGTTTAGTTCTGTTAGTATCCTTTGTTGAAAAGAATACCTAGGTAGCTGGGAAACAAACTGCTGATTGGTGGCTACATATATATATATATATATATATATATATATATATATATATATATATATATATATATATATATATATATCTTGTGATTGGCTTATTGTGTTCAGCTAGCTCCCAATAGTGCATTGCTGCTTCTTCAACAAAGGATTTCAAGAGAATAGAGCACATTTGATATTAGAAATAAATTGGAAACTTGTTTCAAATTGTATGTTCTATCTGAATCATTAAAGAAAAGTTTTGGGTCTCATGTCCCTTTAGCCTCTGTGAAGGGTTAATCAACTCCAGAGCAACAATGCCCTACTGGAACCTAGCTGAACACACCTGGTAAGTTGATGACAAGAGGTGTATGTGGTGCAGCCACCAATCAGCAGCAAGCCCCCATTAGTGCACTGCTACTCCTCAGCCTACCTATATATGCTTTTTTTCAACAAAGGATACCAATAAAGTTTGATAATAGAAATACATTGAACATTATCTGAAAATGTCATGCTCTGTTGAACCATTAACGTATGTATAACTTTCATGTCCCGTTAATCAAGGCAGAAGACAAGATAATTGTGACTCAAATCAGTTTTGCTTCCAGGAGAAATAAATCATTTCTGAGGCATCAGCTGCTCCTCATAGAGTATTTATTTACATTAAAATCTCATATGTTATTAAATAATGATAGATCAGATATCATTATGTAGGTATTATTGCTCTCATCTGGAGTAAGTACTTGTGCACAGCTTATTTAGGGTTGCCATCTCAGCCATGTATTCCTGGACACTTATGAGTTACACATGCTACAGGGTATGCAGGAAGTAACATGTGATGTCCAGAGGCACTATGTGATGTCCAGAGGCACAATACATGTTCCGCCCTGCTTACCCTGCAACATGTGTAACTCATAAGTGTCAAGGAAAACATAGCCAAGGTGGCAACCCTAAATTTATTACTGTTGTGTTTATTATTTTCAGTAACAAGAATAATCTAACAAAAAGGCTAATCTCACTTTTTTGCAAGTACAATTGCCAGCTGTATCATTCACAATTTCATTAGGTCCAGATCGCAAAAGTGTTTAACACAGTCCTGGTGCAACTTCCTGGTACAGTCAGCTAGGCATGTTCATTATTTGTTAGTATGGCTTTTTTTTCTGCTGGTGCTCATAACATTTGTTGGCAAAACTATTTTTAAATAATCCAGATTTGTGCCAACAAATATGCCCCTAAGCTACAACTGCTGGGAGCTGTAGTCTTGTCTTGTGTGTGTGTGTGTGTATATATATGTATATATATATATATATATACAAAATAATGGCAAGGACTTGCTTAATAAAAATTAAAACTTTATTCCATCAAGTTTAAAAGTTCCAGGAGGAAACTCAAGCAAAATAAAAGGGCATAGTACCGACTGGCTAATATATACGGGTGGCATTACCCAGATGGACCAAAGGTATGATGTTGACCTTTGTACATAAGTGACTGATACTGAGCTTGGGGTCTGATTGTGTTTGCATGCTGATTGGATTTAAGTGGCAATTGGATTCAGTGAGCGAGGTAACAAACTGTAAGATGGTCTTATCGGATACTGGACTCCTACCTTCACATTTTTTGATATATATATATATAAATAACAAATTAAATTCAAAGCAAAAATTACTTTACTCATGGGTTATAGAACTGCACTTCCATCTTTAAGGGACATTTAAAATCTGCTTTTGTGTAAAAAAAAAAATATACATGTATTTTGTTCCACACTCCCTAGAGAGGTCAAATGCAAAATCTATAAACTGCAAATTTTGCAAATAAAATAGCTGCTATAGGCAGTTTGCAGCATTTCTAGGTAACACATTTTGCTTTTTGAGGGTACATGGCACAAAGTTCAATTTTTACTCAAATTTAAGAGATGTTTAAGATCCCTTTAAAATGATAAATTTCTAAAAAAACAAAAATAAGAAAATTGAGCTAGGAGACACTGCATCCTTTAGCACTGGGCTTTTGAAAAATCACATCATGTTTTTCCAGCTGTTCATTTTCAGTTCAGTGTAATTTCTCTGATATTGTAAATGCAATTTAGTCTGGGGTAACCTTAAAAGATAGAAGGAAAAAACAGATGTGGACTCCTTGCTCATGTGCCCTAGGGATGCAACTGCACCTCATGATAGGGTTGCCACCTCAGCCATGTTTTCCTGGAAAAACATATATCTGGGGTTTGGTGCTTTCCCTCATTCAGAGGAGAACTGCCTAGTATTATGGGTCTGGACATTTCTCCCCTGAGAAAGGCATTGTGAGCTAAAAGAGAGTAAAATTATATAATATATATATATATATATATATATATATATATATATATATATATATATATATCTTAGTTTCTAGCTGTTGATTGGTGGCTGCATATATATATTGATTGTGATTGGCTCACCCATGTGTTCAGTTAGAAACCATTAGTGCATTGCTGCTCCTTCAACAAATGATACCAAGAGAATGAAACAAATTAGAAAATAGAAGTAAATTGAAAAGTTGTTTAAAATTGTATTCTCTATCTGAATCATGAAATAAAAAATTTGGCTTTCATGTGCCTTTAAGAGAGAAACCTCCTCTAGTCCCATCAATAGCTGAAAGTGCAAGGAAAGACCTATATTGCGTATCATATACATCTATTATATGTATACGTGTAACTACAAATATGTTGCCAAATACTGACACAATTCCACCCAAGTGAAATTAAAATAGAATAATGGAGAGCACAAGAATAATAAAGCAATTTAACCATTTAAATAGATATATGCACATTCATTTAAAGTGTTGTACATATTGCTGAGGGGGAGGGGCATACAATTGAATTATCTTCTGTTTAATATTGGGCCAAATCAATCAGAATTATGTGTATAACCAGCTTGATACATCTGAGCCCACGTGACATTAGTCTCTGTCATTCTGCCAATACCATCATCTTAACAGAAAAGATCCATAGTGTTCATTACGGTGACTGATAACCCAATTTACCCCAGGCTAGAAAACATGACTGACTATCAATATGTTGCAATGTACTTTTTTTTTTTCTTTCAGTGTCACAAATTCAACCTACAAAATAAATCTAAAATAGTTTCTTTTATTTCCAGTTATCCCCCCAAAAATTCTAAAACATATCTCTCATAAACCACCAATCCAGTAATTCCTTTTGCTTCATATTTTGAACTAACAGTTTTAAGCTGCAGCAGACAATTCAATGATCAATAAAAGCCAATAGCATTAACTCACGGTTTGCTACCTGATCTATATTTGAATTTTCTATAGGGAGAGGGGGAGGGATACAAAAACACAATATCTTAAATGTTTATTTGCTAACAAGAAGGCTTGTAAATCGAGTCAATGCTTTCAATATCCAAAACATGTATTTCTGGTTTATTCTAAAATATCTACTGTTTGGTATGTTGTTTACAATTTTCATTACCTTTAAAACACCCATTTTCTAAAGGTACTGGGCCTTTAAGAATATGCTAGCTCAAACACCAAAGTGTTTTACAATTTCACGCATGAATAGCAGAACTGAAGCAGGTTCCACTGGGAAGGAATGTTAAGTAGGTTTTGACATAAAGACAGGGATTGGATGGATGGATGGTCTTATTTGTCTGTCTGTGTCATGTAATCTGTCATTCTGCTCTGACAGAGGGGAAACTAACCAATCTATCCTGTCTATACTGGCAGTTGGCACATTACCTGACTAGATGCCCTGAATAGAATTCCTAGAGAAAACAAGTAAATCATTATTTTTTTGTTTTCTTCAATCTGCCATGGGCATAAATCAAATTCATTGGAGGTGGATCACGGTTTAATAAAATATATTTCACTAGAATATTAACACATTTCAAAATCATCCACTTAAAGGGACACTGAACCAAAAATGTTTCTTTTGTGATTCAGATAGATCATGCAATTTTAAGCAACTTTCTAATTTACTCCTATTATCAATTTTTCTTAATTTTCTTGCTATCTTTATATAAAAAAGAAGGCATCTAAGCTTTTTTCTTGGTTCGGAACTCTGGACAGCAGTTTTTGATTGGTGAATGAATTTATCTACCAATCAGCAAGGACAACCTAGGTTGTTCACCAAAAATGGGCCGGCATCTAAACTTACATTCTTGCATTTCAAATAAGGATTCCAAGATAATGAAGAAAATTTGATAATAGGAGTAAATTAGAAAGTTGCTTAAAATGTCATGCTCTATCTGAACCACGAAAGAAAAAATTTGGGTACAGTGTCCCTTTAAGATTTAGTATAAGAATAGAAAAATGGCTGTGAAATTGTTTAAAGGGTTTACACCGTATAGATAGTGTGTAAGATTGATGCGTATATGACTTAATGAATATTATATACCAGGGTATATGGTCATAACTATAATGGCAACATAAGTATTTTGCATTGTTATCTTCCTATGATTATATTGTCTTATCTCTTTCACCTTATTTTGTCTTGTCTTTCTTAAAGGAACATTGTTCACTAGATTTTTCTTTGCATGTTTTTTAGATGATCTATTTATATAGCCCATCTGGGAGTGTTTTTGTAACAATGTTTAGTTTTGCTAGTTTTTTTAGTAACATTGTGCTGATTTTCAGACTCCAAACCAAGCCCCAAAGTGTCAGATGTATACGCTCATTTACAGTCTGCTGGCTCCTGTTTGAATATGTTAGTGTTCTCCTGTTTCCATATGTCATTATTTATTATTTGTAAACCACAAACATCTTAGTTTTGGACTGTAACGGCTTACAATGTGCATTGTTACAGGGATATAAAGTATGTTCTATACACTATAGTGATTTGTTGCAGTCTAAGGTGAAGGATTAGCTGTGTGATCAGGTGGAATTGGAGCACAGTGGGCTATTAAAAAAGCTGATGATTTCATTAAGATAATGTAAAGATGGGTAAGAAACATCATTAGGGGAATAATGAAGAAACGATATATAGGTTCTAGATCACAAAACTGTGGGGTACAGACAAATGACAACAAAACTAAATATCAAGACTTCAGTGAACACAGATGAGGCTCCTCATCTTTTATACCCTATTCCTTTACCTTTCCATGGGACATGTAAACAAGGTACTACTGGGCATATTAAGGGCAGCTGACACTTTCCTACTTTGGGGTGGTACAGTAATTACTGCACCCCAATACCTCCTATAACCACAATTGTCAGCTATCCTGAAATCATGGGTTTTTATAGCATTTTATAAAAAAGAAAAATTAAACTACGGACTCCATTGTTGAAGCTGCGTAGCACACCTTGTGAGTCATGGCAGTACAGGATTTCTCATGCATGCCTGCAACTGCAAGTTAAAGGAACACTAAAACAAAAATTAAACTTTCATGATTCAGACAGAGCACACAATTTTAAACAACTTTCCAATTAACTTCCATTATCAAAATGTGCACAACTTTTTTATATGCAGACTTTCTGAGGCACTAGCACCTACTTAGCATGTGCAAGATCCACAGTTTATACTTATATGCAGTTTGTGATTGGCTGATGGCTGTCACATGATGCATTAGGAAGGAAAATGTAACTAACTTTGACATTTGTCAGAAAAAAATCTATTCATTTGAAATTCAAACTAAGTGCATTGACATTGCCTTTTTATTATGCATTTATTTATTATGCTATTCTACTGTGTTTAGTGGTCCTTTAACCCCTTCCCACCATTAGGACGGCATGGAACGTCCTAGCTATTTGGCTGTCCTGAAGCCATAGTGGCTTGGTAAATGGGATTGTGGGCTGGATGGTGTGTCCTGCGTCATAGGCACATCCTTCATACCCGATCCCATCAATGAAATCATGCAATTGCATGAAAGATCATGTGATTTCAATTTTTATGTAGAAAAATAAGTCTGGTCAGGAAGGAGTTAAGAAGCAGTACTCTTAAAACAGCCAAATCTTAAGTAGGCAGACTTAAATCATCCTGGACTGGTTTATCCAGGAGGATTGACAAATCCTGCTCAGCAGGGGAGGAGCTACACAAGTAAACAATTGTACAATAGTAAGCAGGCAGCAGACTACCTTGCTAGCCCCTAATGTGGATGGACGTTTTCTGACTGGTAGCATAGTTGCTCCCTGTGTACCTCCTTTTTTCAGTATTTGTTTAGGTCAGAGCAATACAGACGATAAAAGGCTGTATTTTATGGGAAAGAAGCAGATTGTAATTCTATGGAATAACCATTGTTCTTTTTTTTAGCTTTTTCTCTTTTCTGTGTACAGTACAAACATTTACACTTTAATCTATAAGTAATTAAATCTACCTCTGGGAGATCCCATAGATGTGGAAGTTCCTGATCACTGTCTGTTTTCCGAGACTATTCCTCCAGACGCATGTGTTGAAATGACAATCCTCTTCTCGGCTGTTTAAATTAGTTGTAAATTACCTGACAATTGTGTTATGGCTGACATATTGTTTTCACCATTTATACGCTCCTTGCTTTAGCCTACTTTAAGTAATACATCACTGTGGCACTGCCTAACTGAAATTGGACACACAAATTTGTCTTGTAACATTACCGAGTCATGGAAGCATTGATCTCTGCATATGATTAAATGCATTGTATATTCATAGAGAACCTAGCCACACAGTCTCCACTCTCCTTGTAGCATAGCCCAGGATGAATGCAGGCTGCGTCACTGGCTGGTAACCTTTGTTCACCAATATTGTTTTTTTTTTTTTTTAAATCAATATTTTTTATTAAAGGTCGTTACATACAAGAAAAAGATACTAATATCATCTGATATTTTTTAGGACAAGATACAATACATAAAGAAAATAAGAGGCATTCAATACTTATAAAAGATATATCTTATTTTACAAAATATTTCAAAATATAAACTATAACATAGTTTGATACATATCTGCCCTCTTTTAGCACAAAGAAAAGAAGATAAAGAAAACAAAAAGGAAGAATATACTCCTAACCTGTGTCGAGGTTATATAGATTTATAAATATTAATCACAAAAATTGCCCTATTCTAACAGTACTAGTTTGTAAACCAAATGATGAATCCAGGAATCAATTCAATAAACTTGTATGACATATCCAAAAAGATGTAACTAGGGGAACTTATTATTAGCTTTCCTTGATTAATCCTATCTTAACCCTAATTATTTGCCTGATTCAACCTTAATTTTATACGAAGATTTAGAACCACCGTTGAGTCAATTATAGAGTTCCTTAATTGAGGGGATCGGGGGAGAGAGGGCCCGAAGGGAAAAAAAATTGTCTGAAACCAAATTTTCTAAAGGTGTTGATAATTGCCTCTGCACATTACCGTTTTTTTTTATAATTTTACAAAGTCCATCCATTTTGTAACAATCTTAATTTAATGCATTTCCGAATTTATAGTAGGTTCCCTTTTTTTCTTCCAGTTTTTGAGGATAAGATATCTCCCACCTACAATTGTTGTATTAATAAACTCTTTATTAATTGATTTATCACATGTATCTATTAGGAAAAATATATGTTGGAGCTCTATAAAAAAATTTGTAGAGGTCACTTTGCCTAACCAAAATTGTATACGTTTCCAAAATTGTTTAATTTATGGGCAACCCCAAAACATATGGACCAGATCTGCTTCAGGTGAGCTACATCGAGGGCATAGATTACAAGTTTGCGAAGACCACTTATTTATTCTAGCTGGTGTGAAAAATATTCTATTTAGGATTTTTACATGTATTTCTCGCCAGTTTGCAGAGAGTGTAGCATCTTCTAGAGCAATTATACTATATTTTACTTTATCTTCATCCAGTTCTGGAATGTCTAATTGCCATTTTGAACAAATCTCTAGTATATTAGACTCTCCATATTTAGAAAGAACCATGTTATACCAGTACTTGATAGAGCGTTTGCCTGCATTAAAAAGTGATAGTCCCATTTTCATACCTGGATGTGTCCAAGCAGCTTTACTATCTTGGATAATTTCAGAGTAACAATGTCTAACTTGTAGGTATGCATAGAAGTCTGAGTTCTGTAACTGGAAACACTTTTTTAAGTTTTTCAAATGTATTTACATTGTGTGATCCCAATTCCTTAAGTTGTGTTAGATAAATGAGCCCAGCACAAGCCCATCTCCTAAATACTTGATTATAAAGGCCAGGAGAGAATCGTGGATCCCCTATGATAGGTAATAGGTCAGAAATATAAGGATCACAGTCTAATCTACGTTGTAAATCCTGCCAGGCTAAAATAATGTGGATTAATGTTTGCTTTTTCTTTATTTTTTTTTTGGAATATTTCTTTTGGGACAATGTAAGCATCCAGTGAGAAAGGATAAACTAAGTTTTGTTCTGCTTCAAGAAACGCCACATAGCTCCCACCCGTGAGCCAGTCCATCACAACTTTTGCAAGGCATATACTATTATATAGAGCAAAGTTGGGTAATGCTAGTCCACCAAATTGTCTTAATTGTGATAATTTGTTTAGAGAAATACGTTTACAACCCCCCCCCCCCGCCATATAAACCATCTCAGGTATTGCTCCAAGCAGTTTAGATTGCTTTTTATTATAATCATGGGGATATTTTGCATGAGATATAAAAGCTTAGGTAAGATAATCATCTTTATTAGGTTGATTCTCGCAGTGATTGAATGCGGGAGGCTAGCCCATTTCATCAGACCAAATGTAATTTTTGTAAATAGAGGCAAATAGTTTAGAGTATACCAGTCTCCAGGGCTAGTACTTATCTTGATTCCC
The DNA here is from genome assembly GCF_027579735.1 of Bombina bombina. NCBI lineage: Eukaryota > Metazoa > Chordata > Amphibia > Anura > Bombinatoridae > Bombina > Bombina bombina. The sequence continues at coordinate 775,773,131 of NC_069500.1, read as the reverse complement.
AAATACGTAATAAATTGTTAGTTACATTAATTGTGTACCCCGAAAATGAACCAAATTCTGATATAATATCTAAAATTTTAGGAATTTCTTTTTGCGTATCATTGAGAAACAATAATAGGTCATCTGCATACAATAAAAGTTTAATGAGCTAATTACCTACCATAATCCCCTTTTGACTTTCCCTAAGAATAACTGCAAGTGGCTCAATTGCCAAATTAAAAAGTAAAGGCGAAATTGGACACCCCTGCCGTGTTCCTGTAGTAATTGAGAAAGGACTTGTGTCTGAGCCATTAACCATTAATATAGAAGTTGCATTAATATATAGGGCACGAATGCAGTCCAGAAACTGGACTTTAAACCCATACTTCATCATAGCCTGGAACAAATTATCCCAGATAATTGAGTCAAATGCTTTGTGGGCATCGACCGATAGAATAGCAGAATCTTGAAATATCTTACTTGCAGAATTTGAAAGAGAATCTATTAGGACAAATATTTTACAAATATTTGCCGACATATTTCTTTGTACCATGAAGCCGACCTGGTCCCCATGAATCAGGGTGCCCATTATTGCTTTTAATCTACATGCTAGAATGGAAGTAAATACCTTTTTTAAGGATCAAGATTATTTTTGAAACCGCAAAGTTAGGTGAGGGAGTCTTAACATTGAGTAAGTAATCATTAAACAGATTCAAAAGAGGAGAGTTAACTTCTTTTTTAAGAATTTTATAAAATTCTGCCGGTAGGAGATCTGGCCCAGCAGCTTTATCTACTTTAAGATTATCTATTGCTTTGGCAATTTCTAGCTCCGTAATCGGGGCATTCATCATGTCTACGTCTTCTGCCGAGAGTTTAGGAAGTGAGATTTTTTCCCAGAATTTTTTTTATTTTGCAAGTTAATAGTTGGGGCAGAATATAGATCTTTAAAAAATTTATGGAATTCTAATTTGATTGTGTCAGGATTTGTTGATTTTTTCCCGTCAATAGAGATAGTTTTTATATAATTAATAGGTTTCCGCACATTCACGCATTTGGATAATATTTTCCCGATTTTATTACCATATCTATAAAATCTAGTTTTATACCTTAACTCCTGAATAGCCATTTTCTGTAGATTAAAAATTTCCCACTCCTGTTTAGCTTTCACATAGTTTTGCCAATTGGTTTGAATTGGTGAGGAGATATATGCGTTATATTTATTTTTTAGACAGTTTTATAGTCCAGTCTCTCTTGTATGTAATTTTTTGTTAAGTCTAATAGTATATTTTTTCATTTCTCCTCTTATAACCGCTTTAGCAGTTTCCCAGAAAATCTCTTTTTTAAACGCATATGCTCCATTTTGATGAGTATATTCTTGCCAAATAGCAGTAAGTCGTTTCCTAAATTCAGTATTACTAGCTAAATAGCGGGGGAATGCATAGCTCTTTGCAGGTTCATACTTACCATTTTCCCATTTTAAATCCAGAGATATAGGTGCATGGACAGAAATGGTAAAGTCACCAATCTGGGCTTTAACATCTAACCCAATGATTTTATCTGAACCTAAAAATAAATCAATTCGTGAGAATGACCTATATTTCTTAGATTCGCATGAAAATGCCCTACTATTGGGATATAGTAATCTCCATATATCCTTAATATTAAGTGCACTGGTAAATGATTTAAGAATTCTGGAAGACTTTTTTGGAGATTTAATGGCGTTATAGTTAGTCGTCTGCAATCTGTCAAGATTATTAAAAACCATATTAAAATCACCAGCAACAATCAAATTAGTATTTACATATTCAAACAGTTTTAACTTTAATTGTTCCCAGAACTTTTCATCGGGAATATTTGGTCCGTACACATTACAAATAGTAAGCATACGTGACTTCACCTGAACTTTTAATATAATATACCTTTCCCCTGGGTCTATCTCTTGTGCCACAATTTGATACTCTAGCCCTTTCCTGAATAAAACTGCAACTCTCCTTTTTCGCGCAGAACAAGGGGTAAAGATGACTTCACTAACCCAATTAGTTTTAAGCTTCTTATGTTCTATTTCTGTCAGATGGGTTTCTTGTAAGAGCGTAATATCTACTTTTCTTTTATTAAGTTGACTCAAAATTCGTTTCCTTTTTATTGGGCTCGTAATCCCACCAACATTCCATGATATGATTTTTAGAGTTGACATTACATTTTATTTAGGAAAAAATACTACCAAAACAAGAAAAGAAGAAGGAAAAGAAAAAAAAAAAGAAATGCAAACGGGCCCTCCCTTCACCCACCTAAGCAGATGATTATCAAATATACAAACATGATATTTTGAATTATGAAAGTATATAAATATCTTAGCCCACAGTACCATTTTTCTTTTTTTTTTTTTCTCATTCTTTTTAAAAATAAACAAAATTCCTCCATGTCACCATAAAAGGGCCAACACTGTTGCATAATATGCTTATGTTCCTAATTTATCAACTATCTAATTTGCTGTTTATCTAGGAAAACCTTAGCTTCTTGTGTTGTTTCTAATGTAATTGTTTCATTTTCCAGGTACAGTTTGATTTAGCTGGGTAAATTAAATGGGCAGATATACCCATATTTATCAAACTGGTATAATATGGAGCCATACTCTTCCACCTCGCAGCAGTCTGTGACGAAAAGTCTTGAAATAATAAAATTTTATTATTGTCAATCTCTAAATTTTTAACTTTCCTATAAGCTCTTACAGGGAGTGCAGAATTATTAGGCAAGTTGTATTTTTGAGGATTAATTTTATTATTGAACAACAACCATGTTCTCAATGAACCCAAAAAACTCATTAATATCAAAGCTGAATAGTTTTGGAAGTAGTTTAAAGTTTGTTTTTAGTTATAGCTATTTTAGGGGGATATCTGTGTGTGCAGGTGACTATTACTGTGCATAATTATTAGGCAACTTAACAAAAAACAAATATATACCCATTTCAATTATTTATTTTTACCAGTGAAACCAATATAACATCTCAGCATTCACAAATATACATTTCTGACATTCAAAAACAAATCAGTGACCAATATAGCCACCTTTCTTTGCAAGGACACTCAAAAGCCTGCCATCCATGGATTCTGTCAGTGTTTTGATCTGTTCACCATCAACATTGCGTGCAGCAGCAACCACAGCCTCCCAGACACTGTTCAGAGAGGTGTACTGTTTTCCCTCCTTGTAAATCTCACATTTGATGATGGACCACAGGTTCTCAATGGGGTTCAGATCAGGTGAACAAGGAGGCCATGTCATTAGATTTTTTTCTTTTATACCCTTTCTTGCCAGCCACGCTGTGGAGTACTTGGACGCGTGTGATGGAGCATTGTCCTGCATGAAAATCATGTTTTTCTTGAAGGATGCAGACTTCTTCCTGTACCACTGCTTGAAGAAGGTGTCTTCCAGAAACTGGCAGTAGGACTGGGAGTTGAGCTTGACTCCACCCTCAACCCGAAAAGGCCCCACAAGCTCATCTTTGATGATACCAGCCCAAACCAGTACTCCACCTCCACCTTGCTGGCATCTGAGTCGGACTGGAGCTCTCTGCCCTTTACCAATCCAGCCACGGGCCCATCCATCTGGCCCATCAAGACTCACTCTCATTTCATCAGTCCATAAAACCTTAGAAAAATCAGTCTTGAGATATTTCTAGGCCCAGTCTTGACGTTTCAGCTTGTGTGTCTTGTTCAGTGGTGGTCGTCTTTCAGCCTTTCTTACCTTGGCCATGTCTCTGAGTATTGCACACCTTGTGCTTTTGGGCACTCCAGTGATTTGCAGCTCTGAAATATGGCCAAACTGGTGGCAAGTGGCATCTTGGCAGCTGCACGCTTGACTTTTCTCAGTTCATGGGCAGTTATTTTGCGCCTTGGTTTTTCCACACGCTTCTTGCAACCCTGTTGACTATTTTGAATGAAACGCTTGATTGTTCAATGATCACGCTTCAGAAGCTTTGCAATTTTAAGAGTGCTGCATCCCTCTGCAAGATATCTCACTATTTTTGACTTTTCTTAGCCTGTCAAGTCCTTCTTTTGACCCATTTTGCCAAAGGAAAGGAAGTTGCCTAATAATTATGCACACCTGATATAGGGTGTTGATGTCATTAGACCACACCCCTTCTCATTACAGAGATGCACATCACCTAATATGCTTAATTGGTAGTAGGCTTTCGAGCCTATACAGCTTGGAGTAAGACAACATGCATAAAGAGGATGATGTGGTCAAAATACTCATTTGCCTAATAATTCTGCACACAGTGTAGAATCATTATTTTGTCCTGGAAATTTAGATATTTAATCATAATAGATTGTTTCTGTGTGTTGTTTTCTAATAAAGCCTATTCGGTGCGCTCTTTCTACAATAAAACTTTGTAATTTAGTGTCAATCCCAAGGGCTTGCGGAAGTGTTACTGAGGCAAAGTATATTAAATCCTGAAAGTTACTTTTTTCTGGTAAACCTATCACCTTTACATTGTTTCTACGTGACCTGTCCTCTAGGTCTTCAATTTTACCAGTCAATTCTAGAATTTTGTTTGCATGTTGTTGTATGCTTGAGTCTTGTTTAGTCATGCCATCCTCAATATCTGAAATTCTCGTCTCAGCCTCTATAAGTCTAGAGGTAAAGTTTTTCATGATAGTTTAGAGAGCTTAGATTTAATATAATCAAATTGAGGTGAAAGCAAGGTAGCTACTTATAGAATTTCTTCTATATCAGTTCTACTGATATTAACACTATTCATATCAGGCCTAATATCAACATTGGCCTCAGTACTATATCTAGGTTTTCTATCTTTACTTTTTGCTGGCATTGCGTGAGTTATAGGTGAGAGATATTTATCCATGTGTCTATGAGCGACACTGTTGTATAAAGAAATACTATTATGTGTCAGAAGAAAAAAGTGAAAGGGTGCATTCAAAGGTGATGGAATATATAGAAAGAAAGAGATAAAGAGTGACGTGAAGGAAAAAAAAAACAAGTAATAGAAAAAATGTGCGTATTAAAGACTAATTCCTAAGTGTATATGCAACACTCAGCAATTATTGTCTAACTTTAAACACAGTATCAACCACTCGTATAGCAGAAATATTTTTCGACCTGACACAATTAAGCTACTTTACAGTTAACCATATTACAGTGCTTAATTTTGTCCCTACTATGATACTACTTCCTCCTTTCCCTTTTCTTTACAAATAGGGTCATATGTAAATAAGCTCAGATAGATTAAATCAATATACCTATAGTATCCCTTTTTGACTTAGATCTTTTGATAGGCCTTAGATCTTATACAGTAGTAGAATACTAAGCATAAGGAAATAACCAAACAACTTTAACAGAAAATTATCAATCACCAAGGACCATTTACTTGGCGTAGGACAGAGACACAGCAACTCTTCAGGAGATCCTGCTTCTGCTTCTACTTATATATAGAGATCTGGACAGTAGATGCCCCCTATTCAAATATACTAGACAATTTGTCCAAAATTTAGGTGAGTGTTTGTGCAATCAGAGTAATAAACACACTGTCAGATTTCCTCTAAATGGATTTCTTTTTAGCGACAATATAACTTTTCATTGTCCATATCATTATAAATCACCATGCAGATTATATCCTACGGTATTATTTGCCTCCATCTTTTCTTTAGTGTTTACTTTGTGGGCCTCCATAAGGCAATAGAGTCACTGCAGATTAGAAGACGTTTTCAACTACGTCACTATGTTGCCAGAATAGGACAGTTTACATCCGACAAATTCACTTGCCAAAGAAATCAAAGTTCAAGCAAATACATAAACTTATATAGAGCCTTTCAATAGGGCCTTCAAAATAAGGCAATACCAGCCATGTGCGTCTTGCATGATGACTCGTAGTTTAGATAGAAACAAAGTTCTCCATATATTTGAAACCAACCAACAATTGAGCTCTTACATCAACTTTAGTTGACCTTAATAGACCATATTACACACATATAATCAGGTCATATCTTCTGATTTTACACTTATTATAGCCACTGTATTCACCAGCTGCTGTTTCTAAAGCATATGGTCAGGCTCAGAGTTACACCAATTAATCCATAATGCACATATATAATCAGTTCATATCTTCTGGCTTTGAGCTTGTTATCGTCAATGTGTTCGCCAGTTATTATTTCTAGATCTTAGGGTCAAACTCACAATTACCCTAGACTTGTAACATCATGTTATTATAGAATATGTTTTGCCTTGTACCGGTGCAGATCCCGCACGCCATCTTCTTACCTTCACCCTGATCCCAGTCAGGGACTTACTCTCCAAGATATTCGCAGGTGGACCCAGTCTTCGAAAATGTCAGGCCGGGCAGCTTGTGAGATTATCTTGTCCTCTTATTGTGCCTCTGCTGTCATCCCAGATAACTCAACTTACACCGTGAGAGAAACAACCTTGATCGGGTCTTCCCCGGTCACGCTCCGCCTCCTCCTGAGGCGGTCACGTCCCGGGCTGTACAATCTGTAAGTTCTCCGGTGGAGTTCCTGCGGTCACAAGTTGGCCGGTCTTGACCAAAGGCCATAGCAATGTGGCCACTGGCTAGGGCTAGGCTTCCTCACGCCTGTGACGGCATCGACCAGATGCTAGTCAGGATTCCGGTATGGGGCATCTATTCCACCGCCTATGGAAGTTGGCGTGTTGGCGTGTTGTTAGGTCCGTGGTCGGGAGAGCGTGCAGTGCGACTACGCTTCCTTGCTCCTCCTACCAGAAGTTCCCCGTTCGTTCACCAATATTGTTGAAGTTCCAAGATCAGGTCAGACAGTGGTTGTATTAGTGTAGTATGGAAAGAACACAGATCAGAGAATGGCAATAGTGTAAGAATGCTCTGGATCAGACTTGATGGGGGCAGATATAATAGTGGTGATTGGCAGGGGCAAGTGTGTCTGGGGGGGCAATAAGGGATCAAATGTCCCCCCCCCCTGGAATTTTGCTCTTTATACCTAAGTATAAGGACTCACTTGAATCACTTTTTTGATACCACTAAGCCACCATTTTTAAAACAAAGCTCCTGACTGTCCTGCATATTGCAGGATTGTCTTGTTTTTGGGAGCTCTGCCTCACAGTCTCTCCTACATATTTTACTTCTTTAGAAAAGTCTTGGTTTCCAAAATGAAATTGGGGATTATCCTACCCCCACCTACAGTGCATCCACAGCATCTAGGTTCCATCCAACTCCACCCACAGTAATCTACCCCTCTGCCCACACTTCTCGCTCACTATGCTAATCCCAGTCCTATAAGGGAAGGGGGCCACAAACAGCTCTGAAAGCTCCCCTCACTGGATGATATGTGGTTGTCATCTGCATTTAAGGTGTTGTGCGGATGATAACACCAAATGGGTTAATTAAATTAACTTACCCAGTGAAAAATTGTAAATGCATTGAAAGAGTACTGTTACCTACATTACATTTCAAACACTGAGAGATTGTTTATTGATGCTATTTTCAAATGATAAATAATAGTAATATAATAACTCATAGAGTGCAAAGTACGAGACATGGCCATCCTCTGCTCTGAGTTAGTGTCTTCTTCCTAAGTGGTCCCTATTTCTATCTGGATCTTGAAGTCCACAGCATTAGGGGTGGAACTCTTGATAATGTTACCATGCACATGTGTGAAGCCATCACAGGGATCACTGGCCATGGGGGTGCTTACAAGTCCATATCTTAGCCCCTAACCACACAAGGAGAAGAGACTCCTCATTTGAAAGATGCTGCTGTAGATGCAGTAGATCCCTGTAAAAATAGCAATATCCTGTAGCAGCGCTTAAAGTGCTCTTTACCCTCAGGGCTCAAAAGTAGCCCCTATCTCACAACAAGTTTGATGCAAAATGACAGCTGAACCCTCAATGGAAAGGGCAGGCTCCCCTCTTTCAAATGAGAGGCAGCAGCTAATCATTGTTAACCCCTTGGGATTTTTGGACGTACCAATACGTCTTACCTTTTGATCCGCATTGCGAGGGAATCGCCATATTCCTGCATCTGCCTGCAGTCCTGGAATTTGCCTCGCAACAGTGTGTCCGGGGTCAGTCAAAGCCCAGGGTAGTCATGTGATAGTGAATTATGTGTGTAGCTCTTTACTTATTTATTTTACCAAACTGCAGGATGAAATACCAAATCTACTTGTCCCAAGGGCTAAAAGATGGCAAATTAAATGTTCCACTAACCCCGGAATTGCTGCAGGGAGAGCAAGGGGTGCAAACAATCCCAAATCTTTTATTTTGCACCCCCTTTCGGCTAAGGAGGAGGGTAAAAATGACTACTCCCACCCGGCCCCTGTCCTTTTAGGCAGGCCACATCCCACATCACCCCCCCATACAACCTGGCTCTACTCTCAGAACACTTGCAACTTCACCCCCTCCTTGCCCTGACCCTGCCTATGGAACACCCATAACTACGTCTCCACCCACCCTACCCTATGTGGAACACCCATGACTAAACCCAGGAGTGTTGTAGTTCTGGAACTGGAGGTAAAGGCTAGTAAAACTCATGTGAATGTCAGTAAATGTTTTCGCAAACTGGTTTTGCAATGATGCCTAAGACATTACTCATTACATGTAGAAGAAACTCTTAGAATATGTATGAGGTCAAATAGTTTGTGCATTATGGTAAAAAAAAAAATGAAAGAAAGAATTTTGTATTATATTTACACATATATCAGTAAATATAATTATAAAGCTTTACCTTTGAAAAGAATGTGCCTTAAGATAACACAATAAAGATTTGGCAGCCAAGACTGAGTCATTAAAAAGAATGTTCCTGTGGGAGAGTAAATAACAGGTAGTTCATACATAACTTCAAACAGAGACTTGTGCACAATCTATCCTCTTTTTCCAAACTTACATCCTTTTTAAATTCTAGGTGGCATAACAGTTCAAATTCAAATAGCTGGTTTAGGTAATGTGCAGTTTTTTTGTTTTTTTTTAAATATCTTTATTTTTTGTGTGCCAAATACAGAAAGACCAAGACAATAATAATTCAACATAGATAAAATGTTACAGAATTTAACTTGACTAGGACATTGTGAAGTTCGTCTGTTCTGATTCTTACCTTCAACAGTAAATAGGTCAATGGCTAACATGGAAAGTGCAATCTTGTTGTTGGTATAGTCATGACCTATAAACATTCGGTCAGTCCTCCTATAAGGCACATTTTACTTGTAAACAAAATATTTTTTATTAACTTAAACTAACATTTGCCAGCTCGGGTTGCTTCCAGTTTTTTTTTTAAAACTTAGGTTATAGATTTAGCTTTTTGGCATCTCTAGGGTGAGAGGGTCAACACAACATTTTAACACAAAAGCAAAAGGTGTTAATAGCCCCTTAATTATTTGAGGGAAGTCCAGATTCTGATCACTGGCTAATAAAAAAAAATGTCCCCCAATTTCCCAAATTGGGGCATCTGAGCATCTTTTTTTTAATTAAAATAACTGCATAAAGCAGTTATAAGGGGTTAAAGTGAGGGAATGTGGGGTGTTAGAAGAAAAAATGGCACTGAAAAGTGCCTTTACATTGCGGTCTATGGGGACTGTGATTATACTGTTAATATACAGTATCTCACAAATGTGAGTACACCCCTCACATTTTTGTAAATATTTTATTAAATCTTTTCATGTCACAACACTGAAGAAATGAAACTTTGCTACAATGTAAATTTGTGAGTGTACAACCTGTATAACAGTGTAAATTTGCTGTCCCCTCAAAATAACTCAACACACAGCCATTAATGTCTAAACCGTTGGCAACAAAAGTGAGTACACCCCTAAGTGGAAATGTCCAAATTGGGCCCAAAGTGTCAATATTTTGTGTGGCCACCATTATTTTCCAGCACTGCCTTAACCCTCTTGGGCACAGAGTTCACCAGAGCTTCACAGGTTGCCACTGGAGTCCTCTTTCACTCCTACATGACAACATCACAGAGCTGGTGGATGTTAGAGACCTTGCGCTCCCCCACCTTACGTTTGAGGATGCCCCACAGATGCTCAAAAGGGTTTAGGTCTGGAGACATGCTTGGCCAGTCCATCACCTTTTCCCTCAGCTTCTTTAGCAAGGCAGTGGTCGTCTTGGAGGTGTATTTGGGGTCGTTATCATGTTGGAATACTTCCCTGCGGCCCAGTCTCTGAAGAGAGAGGATCATGCTCTGCTTCAGTATGTCACAGTACATGTTGGCATTCATGGTTCCCTCAATGAACTGTAGCTAACAAGTGCTGGCAGCACTCATGTAGGCCCAGACCATGACACTCTCACCACCATGCTTGACTGTAGGCAAGACACACTTGTCTTTGTACTCCTCACCTGGTTGCCGCCACACACGCTTGACACCATCTGAATCAAATAAGTATATCTGGGTCTCATTGGACCACAGGACATAGTTCCATGTCTTCAGCAAACTGCTTGCAGGCTTTCTTGTGCATCATCTTTAGAAGAGGCTTCCTTCTGGGACAACAGCCATGCAGACCAATTTAATGCAGTGTGCGGCGTATGGTCTGAGCACTGACAGGCTGACCCCCCACCCCTTCAACCTCTGCAGCAATGCTGGCAGCACTCATACATCTGTTTCCCAAAGACAACCTCTGGATATGATGCTGAGCATGTGCACTCAACTTCTTTGATCGACCATGGCGAGGCCTGTTCTGAGTGGAACCAGTCCCGTGAAACCGCTGTATGGTCTTGCCCACCATGCTGCAGCTCAGTTTCAGGGTCTTGGCAATCTTCTTATAGCCTAGGCCATCTTTATGTAGAGCAATAATTCTTTTTTTCAGATCCTCAGAGAGTTCTTTGCCATGAGGTGCCATGTTGAACTTCCAGTGACTAGTATGAGAGAGTGTGAGAGTGATAACACCAAATTGAACACACCTGCTCCCCATTCACACCCGAGACTTCGTAACACTAACAAGTCACATGACACCGGGGAGGGAAAATGACTAATTGGGCCCAATTTGGACACTCCCACTTAGGGGTTTACTCACTTTTGTTGCCAACGGTTTAGACATTAATGGCTGTGTGTTGAGTTATTTTGAGGGGACAGCAAATTTACACTGTTATAAAGGCTGTACACTCACTACTTTACATTGTAGCAAAGTGTCATTTCTTCAGTGTTGTCGCATGAAAAGATATAATAAAATATTTACAAAAATGTGAGGGGTGTACTCACTTTTGTGAGATACCGTATATGTATATGCTTATATACATACTGTATATATGTATGTTTTATGTTGTATATACACATATAAACACATAACTATATATGTACAGGGAGTGCAGAATTATTAGGCAAGTTGTATTTTTGAGGATTAATTTTATTATTGAACAACAACCATGTTCTCAATGAACCCAAAAAACTCATTAATATCAAAGCTGAATAGTTTTGGAAATAGTTTTTAGTTTGTTTTTAGTTATAGCTATTTTAGGGGGATATCTGTGTGTGCAGGTGACTATTACTGTGCATAATTATTAGGCAACTTAACAAAAAACAAATATATACCCATTTCAATTATTTATTTTTACCAGTGAAACCAATATAACATCTCAACATTCACAAATATACATTTCTGACATTCAAAAACAAAACAAAAACAAATCAGTGACCAATATAGCCACCTTTCTTTGCAAGGACACTCAAAAGCCTGCCATCCATGGATTCTGTCAGTGTTTTGATCTGTTCACCATCAACATTGCGTGCAGCAGCAACCACAGCCTCCCAGATACTGTTCAGAGAGGTGTACTGTTTTCCCTCCTTGTAAATCTCACATTTGATGATGGACCACAGGTTCTCAATGGGGTTCAGATCAGGTGAACAAGGAGGCCATGTAATTAGATTTTCTTCTTTTATACCCTTTCTTGCCAGCCACGCTGTGGAGTACTTGGACGCGTGTGATGGAGCATTGTCCTGCATGAAAATCATGTTTTTCTTGAAGGTTGCAGACTTCTTCCTGTACCACTGCTTGAAGAAGGTGTCTTCCAGAAACAGCCAGTAGGACTGGGAGTTGAGCTTGACTCCATCCTCAACCCGAAAAAGCCCCACAAGCTTATCTTTGATGATACCAGCCCAAACCAGTACTCCACCTCCACCTTGCTGGCGTCTGAGTCGGACTGGAGCTCTCTGCCCTTTACCAATCCAGCCACGGGCCCATCCATCTGGCCCATCAAGACTCACTCTCATTTCATCAGTCCATAAAACCTTAGAAAAATCAGTCTTGAGATATTTCTTGGCCCAGTCTTGACGTTTCAGCTTGTGTGTCTTGTTCAGTGGTGGTCGTCTTTCAGCCTTTCTTACCTTGGCCATGTCTCTGAGTATTGCACACCTTGTGCTTTTGGGCACTCCAGTGATGTTGCAGCTCTGAAATATGGCCAAACTGGTGGCAAGTGGCATCTTGGCAGCTGCACGCTTGACTTTTCTCAGTTCATGGGCAGTTATTTTGCGCCTTGGTTTTTCCACACGCTTCTTGCGACCCTGTTGACTATTTTGAATGAAACGCTTGATTGTTCGATGATCACGCTTCAGAAGCTTTGCCATTTTAAGAGTGCTGCATCCCTCTGCAAGATATCTCACTATTTTTTACTTTTCTGAGCCTGTCAAGTCCTTCTTTTGACCCATTTTGCCAAAGGAAAGGAAGTTGCCTAATAATTATGCACACCTGATATAGGGTGTTGATGTCATTAGACCACACCCCTTCTCATTACAGAGATGCACATCACCTAATATGCTTAATTGGTAGTAGGCTTTCGAGACTATACAGCTTGGAGTAAGACAACATGCATAAAGAGGATGATGTGGTCAAAATACTCATTTGCCTAATAATTCTGCACACAGTGTATATATTCATATACATATATATTTTAAATTTGCGGCCCAACGCTGTGTGACTTATCCCCTGCGCTTTACTTGGTTCTTTGCTGTGTCTATCATGAGCACAAAGCTTGCAAGGAATGCAAATGCGACCTTGCGAGATTTGCGTGCACCAGTATTACTGAGTTTAACGTAAATATTGCACTCACAAAACCGCAAAATGGGCTCCACTCGTAACCTAGGACTTACTGTCTAAAAAATGTTTTAAAGGGATAGTATACAGAGTTGGGCTGAGAATAAAAAGCAGCCCTGGGAAAATTTGAAGACAAGCCCTATTTTCCGTTAAGTTTGTAGAATGCACACACCCCATGTACTAGGACATTCTTTCCCAAATATTATCAAATTATATTTGTTAATAAAAAAAAAAATCAGGATGTTGTTTTATAGGTAACCTACAGCCCAATTTAATCCATGACCCCAATTAACAGTGTGAAAATTATTATCCATAGTATGATTTGGAGAAGACACTAAAAATAGTGCTTCACCTTTCAAATGAGGGCTACTAAAAGGGTACATGGCCTAGGAAATAATACTTACAAAGAAAAGAGAGGCGATACAGCTCCATCACCTTAACAGCACTACCCCCTTGTAGTTGGCCAGCCCCAGCTGCTGCAGCTCACCGGGAAATCTCCTGGTATCCTGGTAGGCCAATCCAGCCTTGATGGTAAATGAAATACATAATTTATGTAAGAACTTACCTGATAAATTCATTTCTTTCATAGTGGCAAGTGTCCATGAGCTAGTGACGTAGGAAGGGGGCAAAGTTTCCCAAACCTCAAAATGCCTATAAATACACCTCCCACCACACACATACCTCAGTTTAAACGTATAGCCAAGTAGTGAGGTGAAAAAAGAAGTAAGAAAACATACAAAAAGAGGAACTAGATAAAATAATGTGCTTTTATACAAAAAAAAATCATAACCACCAAAATAAAGGGTGGATCTCATGGACTCTTGCCACTATGAAAGAAATGAATTTATCAGGTAAGTTCTTACATAAATTATGTTTTCTTTCATGTAAGTGGCAAGAGTTCATGAGCTAGTGATGTATGGGATATAATACCCAAGATGTGAAAATCCACAGAGTCACTAGAGAGGGAGGGATACAATAAAAACAGCTATTTTTGCTGAAAAAAAATAAAGCCAAATAATAATTGCTTTCTTAAATTTCAAAAAAATGTAATCATACTCAAAGGAATCAAACTGAGACAGCTGCCTGAAGAACTTTTCTACCAAAGACTGCTTCTGAAGAAGCAAATACATCAAAATGGTAAAATTTAGTAAATGTATGCAAAGAAGACCAAGTTGCTGCTTTGCAAATCTGATCAACTGAAGCTCCATTCTTGAAAGCTCAAGAAGGGGCAACTGATCTAGTAGAATGAGCTGTAATTCTCTGAGGTGGAGACTGCCCCGCCTCCAAATAAGCCTTGTGAATCAAAAGTTTCAACCAAGATGCCAAAGAAATGGCAGAGGCTTTCTGACCTTTCCTCGAACCAGAGAAAATAACAAATAGACTAGAAGTCTTTCTGAAATCCTTAGTAGCCTCAACATAGTATTTCAAAGCTCTCACCACATCCAAATAATGTAGAGATCTCTCAAGAGAATTCTTAGGCTTAGGACTCAAGGAAGGAACAACAATTTCCCTACTAATGTTGTTATAATTCACAACCTTAGGCAAGAATTTAAACGAAGTCCATAAAACCGCTTTATCTTTATGGAATATCAGATAAGGAGACTCACAAGAGAGAGTCGACAACTCAGAAACACTTCTAGCAGAAGAGATTGCCAAAAGAAATAACACTTTCCAAGAAAGTAGTTTAATATCTAAAGAATGCCTAGGCTCAAAAGGAGGAGCCTGCAAAAGCCTTAAAACCAAATTAAGACTCCAAGGAGGAGAAATAGACTTAAAGGGACACTCAGGTCAAATTAAATTTTCATGATTCAGATACAGCATGTAATTTTAAACAACTTTCCAATTTACTTCCATTAAAAAAAATGTGCACAGTATTTTATATTTACACTTTTTAAATGACCAGCTCCTACTGAGCATGTGCAAGAATTCACAGACTATACGTATATGCATTTGTGATTGGCTGATTGCTATCACATGGTACAGGGGGAGTGGAAATATACATAACTTTGAAATTTGTTAGAAAAAAAATCTACTACTTATTTGAAATTCTGAGTATTTGCTATTGTATTATCTTGCATTTGTTGATTATGCAAATCTACTGTGATTACTGGTCCTTTAATAACAGGTTTGATAAGAACCAAAGCCTGAACAAAACAGTGAATATCAGGAAGTTTAGCAATCTTTCTATGAAATAAGACAGAAAGAGCAGAGATTTGTCCCTTCAAAGTATTTGTAGACAAACCCTTATCCAAACCATCCTGAAGAAACTGTAAAATCCGAGGAATTCAAAAAGAATGCCAAGAAAAATTATGAGAGGAGCACCATGAAATATAGGTTTTCCAAACCCGATAATAAATCTTGCTTGAAACAGACTTACAAGCCTGTAACATAGTGTCAATCACTGAGTCAGAGAAACCTCTATGACTAAGAACTAAGCGTTCAATTTAGAGATTTGAGATTCTGATGGAAAAACGGCCCTTGAGACAGAAGGTCTGGCCTCAAAGGAAATGGCCAAGGCTGACAACTGGACATCCAGACAAGATCCGCACACCAGAACCTCTGAGGCCATGCAGGTGCTATCAGAAACACATGCGATTGTTCCATTAGGATTTTGGAAATCACCCTTGAAAGAAGAACTAGAGGTGTAAAAATGTAAGCAGGTTGGTAAAACCAAGGAAATGCTAGATGGCATCCACCATCTCTGCCTGAGGATCTTTGGATCTGGAGAGATATATGGGAAGTTTCTTGTTCAAACGAGAGGCTATCAGAGCTATTTCTGGAAGACCCCACATCTGTACAATCTGATAAAACACATCTGAATGGAGAAACAACTTCCCTGGATGCAAAGTCTGACAACTGAGACAATCCGCTTCCCAATTGTCTACACCTGGAATATGAATCGCAGAAATTAGATAAGAGTTGGACTCCGCCCAAGAAAGTATCCAAGATACTTCTTTCATTGCTAAAGAGCTGCTAGTCCCTCATTGATGAATGACATATGCCACTGTTGTGATATTGTCTGTCTGAAAACAAATGAAAAGTTCTCTCTGTAATAGAGGCCAAGCCTGAAGAGCTCTGAAGATAGCACGCAGTTCTAAAATATTGATTGGTAACCTTGCCTCTTAAAGTTTCCAAACCCCTTGTGCTGTCAGAGACCCCCAGACAGCTCCCCAACCTGAAAAACTTGCGTCCATTGAGATCACAGTCCAGGAAGGACAAACAAAAGAGGCCCCTCAAACAATACGGTTATGGTCCAACCACCAAGACAGAGTGCGTTGAATGTTGGGATTTAAGTACATCAGTTGTGATATCTGAGTATAATCCCTTCACCATTGATTCAGCATGCAAAGCTGCAGAGGTCTCATATGAAAACGAGCAAATGGGATCACGTCCGATGCTGCAGTCATAAGACCTAAAACTTCCATGCACATAGCCACTGAAGGGAACGATCTAGACTGAAGGTTTAGACAAGCTAAAACCAATTTAATTTGCCTCTTGTCTGTTAAAGACAGAATCATGGACACTGAATCTATCTGGAAACCTAAAAAGGTGACCCTTGTTTGATGAATCAAGAAACTCTTTTGTAAATTGATCCTCCAACCATGCCTTTAAAGAAACAACACTAGTTGTTTTGTGTGAGATTCTGCTAAATGAAAAGACTGAGCTAGTACCAAGATATCGTCCAAATAAGGAAACACCGCAATACCCTGCTCTCTGATTACAGATAGAAGGGCACAGAGAACCTTCGAAAAGATTCTTGGAGCGGTCGTTAGGCCAAATGGAAGAGCGACAAACTGGTAATGCTCGTCTAGAAAAGAGAATCTCAGAAACCGATAGTGGTCTGGATGAATTAGAATATGAAGATAAGCATCCTGTAAATCTATTGTGGACATAAAATGCCCTTGCTGAACAAAAGGCAGAGTAGTCCTTATAGTCACCACCTTGAAAGTTGGGACTCTTACAAAATGATTTAAAAGTTTCAGATCCTGAACTGGTCTGAAAGAATTCTCTTTCTTTGGGACAATGAATAGATTTGAATAGAACCCCAAACCCTGTTCCTGTAGAGGAACTGGAACAATCTCCCCTGAAAGCTCTAGATCTGAAACACATTTCAGAAAAGTCTGAGCCTTCACAGGATTTGTTGGAACATGAGAAAGAAAGAATGTTCCCACAGGAGTTCTTATTCTGAAACCGATCCGATACCCTTGAGACACAATATTCTGAATCCACTGATTCTGAACAGAACCTGACCAAATTTCCTGAAATAATTTTAATCTGCCCCCCACCAGCTGAACTGAATTGAGGGCCATACCTTTATGCAGTCTTGGGGGCTGGATTTGTTTTTTTATAAGGCTTGGTTTTATTCCAATTTTAAGATGGTCTCTAATTGGAACCAGAGGCCTTAGGGGAAGAGGTAGACTTTTGTTCCTTATTCTAACGAAAGGAACGAAAACGATTAGGATCCTTAAATTTACCCTTAGACTTTTTATCTTGGGGTAAAAAAACTTCCTTCCCCCCAGTGATAGTGGAAATAATAGAATCCAATTGAGAACCAAATAAATTCTTACCCTGGAAAGATAGAAATAGTAATCTAGATTTAGACACCATGTCAGCATTCCAAGATTTAAGCCATAAAGCTCTTCTGACTAAAATAGCTAAAGACAAAGTTTTAATATCGATCTTAATAATGTCAAATATAGCATCACAAATTAAATGATTAGCAATGTTGAAGCAGAAGAATAATGCTAGACAAATCTTCTACCTGATGAGCTAAACTGTCCAACCAAAAAGTTGAAGCAGCAGCCACATCAGCCATAGAAATGGCAGGTCTAAGAATATAACCAGAATGTAAATAAGCTTTCCTTAGATAAGATTCAAACTTTCTATCTAAAGGATCCTTAAAAGAAGCACTATCTTCCATAGGAATAGTAGTACGTTTGGCAAGAGTGGAAATAGCCCCATCAACCTTAGGGACTTTTTCCAAAAACTCTAAATTAGCCACAGGTAAAGGATACGACTTCTTAAACCTAGAAGAAGGATTAAAAGAAGAACCAGGCTTAGACCATTCTTTAGTAATTATATCAAAAACAGCATCTGGAATAGGGAAAACCTCAGGAGCAACCTTAGGAGGTTTAAAAACAGAATTTAAATGTTTACTGGCTTTGTTATCAAGAGGACTAGACTCTTCAATACCCAAAGTAAACTGAACTTTCTTTAACAAAGAATGAATATAATCAATCTTAAACGAATAAGAAGATTTGTCAATTTCAGATTCTGAATCAGGATCCTCTGAACCAGAGGAATCCTCATTAGCAGAGGATATTTCAGTTTTCTGTCGGTCAATACAAAGTTCATCAGGATTATGAGAAGTTTTAAAAGACATTTTATGTTTATTTGAAGGCGGAATAGCAGACATAGCCTTATCTATATCTGCAGCAATATAATTCTTAACATCTGCAGAAATATCAGGTACATTAGACGTTGAAGGAACAACAGACGATGTATTAGTACTAATAGAAACATTATCAGCATGTAAAAGCTTGTCATGACAGATGCCACATAATTGAGCTGAAGAAATAACATCAGTTAATTTACAACAGACACAGTTAGCTTTGGTAGAACTGTGTTCAGGCAGCATGGTTTCTACAGGAACATCAGAGGCAGGATCATACTGAGACATCTTGTAAAATGTAAAAAGAAAAAAACAACATTTAAACAAAATATCCAATTTCCTCATATAGCAGTTACAGAAATGAGAAAAATGCTTATGCTAAAGTAAGATACAAAAAAAAAAGCATCATTGCTCTTGAAAATATGAAGAGAACCAGAAGCATTAAAGGAAGAGGGGTAATATAAAAAAATTGTTGGCGCCAAGTATGACGCATGACGCAAAAGGAAGTGATTTTTTTTTTGGCGCCAAAGCTAACACCAAGAAATGACGCAACTTGCATCATAACAAGCACCAAAATAACTAACGTCAACAAAGACGCAGGAGATGATAAGACTTGCATCAACCTAGACACAATTTCACGCCTAAAATGACGCCAGAAAAAACAGCATTTTGTGTCCTCGCGAGCCTAGTTTGCCAGCGAAAATTTTGGAAAACAAAGTCAAATTGAAAAAATTGTAAGGATGAGATAAGAACAAACAAAGAGGCGCCACATGTGTAGGTCAATAAAACCAAGAAAATCCAATTAGCGACAGAATAAGGGTACTCACAAAAAGGGCGGCACTCTCTTGTGCCGGCAGAGGCAGGCTGGTATTTACAGCAAACCAGCTGGCTGTGTGGCAGGTCTGTACCGGATGTGGTCAGCGCTGAAGTTTGCTGGTTCTATTGCCTCTATCCGGTGTTCCCAGAGTGTTGTTTCTCCTCAGCTGGAGTTGTACTGGAGCAAAGAAGGGAGGGAGGGAGGCTCAGCTGCCCTAAGGTTACTGATATGGAGATTACCACAACAACACCAGACTGATGTAAAAGTAAAAACATAAGTATTTTATTATACACAATAAAAATACCATAGGTATTACAAATTTACAGCTGGGTGTGTGACATAAAAAATCTCCCCACAAAGAGTGCAATAGCAACGCGTTTCTCGTGCGGACCCCGTTTCCTCAGGCTTGTGTGCTCTAAGTGTGTGTGTATGCCCTTTAAATAGGGATCAGTAACCTCATGTTTCCATGTCCCTCCCCTTCCTTCTAGTAAATGATCCAATCAAGTCCTTCCTTTCCAAAACGCCCAGTTGTTGGTGTAATTAAGCAATAAATAAATAAATATTTGTATTAACTATGCAATTGTTAACTTGTGTATTGATGTTGTAATAATTGAAGTGAATATGTTAATGGGTAGTGATGCGATCCTTAGTAGTTATTGCCGATCGTCACTAAAAAAGGATAAGCATGAGTGTAAACTACTTCAATGTGTGTTTGCTTACAGGCCAATGATGTCCTTTCGTTTAAGGGGCTTGTCTTATTAACCAATAGTATCACTAAATAAAAAGGGCTCTGTCTTTAGCTCCTAGCAACCAGAGGATACATAATGGTGATTGTTCCTGGTTACAGAGTAATTCCGGGTAGATCACATGATCACGCTAGCCCTTATCTACAATTGGCGCAAATTGCGAACTTCTAAGTGACGTATAGTCACATGGCCAATAATGAATGGCATATAGTAACGTGGCCAATTGAACCCGTATGTGGTTCGGAGTTTTGTATATGAGTGTGTAGCGTCGATCAGACGCCGCCCCCAACTTCCAAAAAACCAATTGGAGACGAACAATAAACCAAGACTATGTGTCAACAGTATATGAAAGATATGTGTCAGAACGCCTCTGTATATTGCAAAGCGGTTATAAAAAAGTGGATAATTGTAGCCATAGAAATAGCTACCTATGTGAAAAACTAACATAGTGCAATCGGTGCTGAAGAAAAAAATATATACTAACTGCCATTGCAGTAATAAGTGTAATGAATTTGGCAAATATATGTGATAGCTTAGATGCCTATAATGATCTAAATACTATCACTAGTTATATTATAATGACACCGTTATTTATGATGTCCTACTTAAAATCATTGTTAAAGTGCCTAATATAATAATAAATAAATATGATAGAAAGTGCCCATCAGGACGAAGTATATGATGGAATAAAGTCCTATCTAACATTTAATGTGATATAGTGATAATGATATAAACAATGGGAAATAAATACTTATAGTGTATACTAACCTATGCAATGTAATGGATCGTGTGTTATGTGTAAATGCATATTTGGGAGCAAGTATGTGACTGTATGAAAATATACAGTTAGATGTCTAATTGTCACTTATTTTTTGCCACAATAATGGGATAAAAAATTATTATAATAAAATAATCATAAAAATAGTGCAGTCAATTTAGACTAAATGTGGATAAATATAATGTTGAATAAATATAATAAAATATAACAAATATGAGAGCAATACCAGCAAGTGGGCGGCGAAAGTCCAGATAAGTAAAATTAATAAGATATACAATACAATATCCAGAGAGCATTCATCAATTGATAAAGCAAGCATTAGATGAATATAAAAAAGCGGTATGTGTCCCCCATCTAATACATCTATATATGGGAGAAAAAATGTGATTTATACAAAGGCTGCAGAGTCTATAACCTCATTTAAATTTAAAAATCCAGAAGGTTTCCCTCTGTCTCAGTTTTGAAAACCTATTATATAGACTACTGGGGGGGATTCCTTCTAATGGTGTGATTTTGAAAGAGCATTTACCAGAAACATATTTGTTACAAAAATGCCTGGAGACACTATGTTTAGTTGATTTTGATTTGATGTTTCTCAAATGTTCACTCCATCGGGTTCTAACCTTCCTACATGTTCGGCCTATGTACTGAATCCCACATTTGCAGGACACAACATAGATTACATAACTGGAATCACAAGATAATCTACTTTTAATTGGAAACATTTCCCCTGTATTGTTAGATGTTAAGGTGCCACATCCATGTGTTACATATTGGCACATGTGACAACGTTTCTTCCCACATCTATATACTCCTATCCTGTTGGGGTTATAACCATTGGTGGCCCTATCTCTCAGTCTGGTTGTATTAGCAAGTTTTCTTTTAGACATGACCACCTTACTAGGGGCTAGTTTCTGTTTATAAGTTGGTGCTCTTTTGAAGACCAATTTAGGTTGGGATGTAAGAGTTTTGTTTAAAACAGGGTCTTTTAAAAGGATAGGCCAATGTTTTTTTAGGACTCGGTTAATAATTTTATGATTAGAATTATACTGTGTCACAAAAAGAGGTTGTTTATTTTTGAAATTCTCCTTCTCTCTATTTTTGGAAGATGTAGTTGATAGTAATTGGTCTCTGTTGAGATCTTTGGCTCTCTCATGTCCTCTAGTGATTAGTGCGGGAGGGTATCCCTTTTCTAAAAATCTGCGTTTGAGAATAAGTGATTGCTGGTTGTATTGCTCTATAGTACTGCAGTTCCTACGCAGTCTGCAGAACTGACTGTATGGGATATTGGTTTTCCATTTTGTTAAATGGTTACTGGAGAAATGTAAGAAATTATTGCAATCTACTTTTTTGAAAAAAGTAGATGTGGATATTTTGTCTTGTTGATCCCAAGTAAGGGTCACATCTAGGAACTCTATATTATTCTCTTGAACGTTGTGGGAGCTCAGTGTAGTTTTTTAACAATACTTGCTGGCAATATGCTAATATACTAGAACCTTTAAACTTAACTGGTGTAACCATCATGCTGACAATAGAAGTTGACTCGAATTGATATTTAATGCAGTGAGCAATATAGCACTAGCAGGCTCGAGCTAACTGAATTATAGACCTCAGTATGTTTCCAAAGGCTGTGGTTAAATGATAATAACGCTACCTTATTTAAAGTATTTATAGTAAAATACTTGTACTACTCAGCAATTTAACAAGTGACTATAATTAAACAGAACGGCGAACTAACTTTCTGACACCGCTTATCAAAGTGTATCATAGTCACCAACACTCCTTACTAACAACGCTGCACACCACGCAAACGCTGAATGTAACCCACAGAGAACCCTACACCAAGGGATTCTCTAGTGATCAAATCTTGCTATTAAGTAATTTTAGACTGCTAACAGCAGCAAATATGGAACCTAATTCATTTCAGCTTTCTGATACACAGTATTAACAAGCGTTGAAATTGGCAGAGGTCCCAAATATATAAATATTGCAAATATATGAATACATTGTGCAATCTAACTAATAATGGACTCTGTTATTTATGTTAGATGGGAGTCAGGGACTCAATAGAAATTTACCAGATTTAATATTTATATTGAGGCTGTAAGTTAGCCGTTCAGACATAATTCTACCATTCAGGTTCACCTGTTGTTCTGCTACCACTGTACTGTGAATCAGGGTTGCACAAGCAGCTCAGTGTTCTCATAAGTTTACACCAAGCACCATTAATTCCCTTATGTCTCATCTACATACATTGAGAAATCCTACTGACAGTTGCCTGGTGTTACTATTTTAGTTGATAATCTTTATACCAACTCACATACCATTAATAATTCTATTATATTATTAGTGATTTAATATAAGATAGATGAACACTACAGCATAACCAGTATTGTTCAAAATATTGATTTGTATAAATCACTCAGTTAATATCAGTGTAACAGTCTTTTGGTATAGACAATACAACTGGTATTTTGAGTATCTATTGTTTGTCTCTAGTACTGGTAATATAACGTATGAGAATATTTATATTTGATATTTACTTTAATACCAACTCCTCATATAGTGATTATCATTAGGATCTATACCATTAAGTAACTTATCAAGGGGAATTGTACCAACTTCTCAATTTTTCTCAACTTCCAGAGGGGATTTTTAATATCTCTAGAGGTTAATGTGCTTGAGAATTATGATATTGTTTATCTCATAGCAGTATACTAGGAGCAATTATATTTACAATCTGCTACCATTCTAGTAATCTGCTATATAACACCTCTACTCCATTACATAACTTTATCTATGTTCTTAATACATAGGATAAACATTACACACACTGTTTGTGATGAATTATATTAATGTAGCATTTAAATGAACAAGTGCTACTTTTTTTGAGGAAATATATCCTTTCATTACAATATACTGATCTCAATTTTCACTTGATATTACTGATATTACTAGCCGTTGGTTTCTTTATTAGTCACCAGATAGTAATCACAATTTGTTCTAGTTTTCTAATATCCAGTTCTTATACTGGGAATACCAGCATTTTAGTTTTAAATAACCCATATTTTAATATTTCTAATAAAGATTAATGTTTTATTTTGTGTGAATCTTTTTTCTACTCCAGACAATTTAGGGTCATTTGAGTGCTTATTTAGTATCTTTTTCTGTTGGTTTCTTCAACTAACATATTTGGAATGTAATTGCTGGTAGAGATCAAAGAGACTTCGTCCTTGGGGGGATTGAAAGAGGAGGGAGGTGCCAATGTGGTATGTATTGTCCCCTCAAATAATTCCTCCATGAGTACATTTGGATCATAATAGAGGACAGTAGAAGGGTTTCTTGTTTGATCTGAATTAAGTGATATGAATGTTCCCTCAGTATTGTGTTTTCTCAATGCTTTGATGGCAAAGTATCTCTGTAATGATTATTTACGAGTATATTTGTTCAAATCAACAAATAACTCGAAAATATTGTGGGGATTCGGAAGACAATAGGAGAGGCCTCTTCCCAACACTCTCACTTCATCATTGGTGAGTATATGTGATGAAAGATTAAATATACCCTGTCTTAATTTTTGGAGTTTTTCTTTTTTTGTTGGTTTTCCCTCTCCCTCTCCTTCCCCGTTTGGATATGGTCTTTTCTTTTGGTTTGTGGTTGAGTTGGGGTTCGGTCTCCTCCATAGAGGTGCTAGGTTGGGGTTCTCTAAAAAAAACCCGGAAGGTGTGGATGGGGCATTGATGGTCCTGGATGTGGATGGTCTTTCCTCTCCAGAATGATCAAAAGCGCCATCCTGCCCAGAGTTAAGAGCTTGGACTCTATTGTGTATAGGAATATAGTTGGGATTCTGATACTCCTGGTGTTGTGATATTCCTCTATAGTCTCTATCTGTATGGTTCAGTTGTGGATGATGATTTATTGTTTGTGTGTTTCCACCCTGACCCCAATTGTGATTTATACGTGGTGGTTGTGAATTGTATTGGTGAAAATGGGAGCGATTAGTGTTATGGATATTATTATTATTGGAATGAGAATTATAGTTGTAATTGTTTTTATTTTTATTTTTATGGTGATGGACAATAGTCCAATCATTCACTTTGTTAGGTTTAGTTCTATTGAAAGTGTACACTTCCCCTTTACTATAATCTTCCTCATCTCTCTTGAGTTTGGTGTTCTTATTATTGATAATTTCTGTCTGGTACTCGTCAACTGATTTGATGGTTTGGGTATTTAATTTATGGTATTCAGGATGTTCTTTATACCCTTCAAGTTCTTTCTGAATAGTATCAATTTCTAGCCCAACTTCATCAACCAGTTGTTGTCTATGGGAGATGGGAGATGGGAGATGGCCTATCCTTTTAAAAGACCCTGTTTTAAACAAAACTCTTACATCCCAACCTAAATTGGTCTTCAAAAGAGCACCAACTTATAAACAGAAACTAACCCCTAGTAAGGTTGTCATGTCTAAAAGAAAACTTGCTAATACAACAAGACTGAGAGATATGGCCACCAATGGTTATAACCCCAACAGGATAGGAGTATATAGATGTGGGAAGAAACGTTGTCACATGTGCCAATATGTAACACATGGATGTGGCACCTTAACATCTAACAATACAGGGGAAATGTTTCCAATTAAAAGTAGATTATCTTGTGATTCCAGTTATGTAATCTATGTTGTGTCCTGCAAATGTGGGATTCAGTACATAGGCCGAACCTGTAGGAAGGTTAGAACCCGATGGAGTGAACATTTGAGAAACATCAAATCAAAATCAACTAAACATAGTGTCTCCAGGCATTTTTGTAACAAATATGTTTCTGGTAAATGCTCTTTCAAAATCACACCATTAGAAGGGATCCCCCCCAGTAGTCTATATAATAGGTTTTCAAAACTGAGACAGAGGGAAACCTTCTGGATTTTTAAATTTAATAGTCTTTTCCCCACAGGTTTAAATGAGGTTATAGACTCTGCAGCCTTTGTATAAATCACATTTTTTCTCCCATATATAGATGTATTAGATGGGGGACACATACCGCTTTTTTATATTCATCTAATGCTTGCTTTATCAATTGATGAATGCTCTCTGGATATTGTATTGTATATCTTATTAATTTTACTTATCTGGACTTTCGCCGCCCACTTGCTGGTATTACTCTCATATTTGTTATATTTTATTATATTTATTCAACATTATATTTATCCACATTTAGTCTAAATTGACTGCACTATTTTTATGATTATTTTATTATAATAATTTTTTATCCCATTATTGTGGTAAAAAATAAGTGACAATTAGACATCTAACTGTATATTTTCATACAGTCACATACTTGCTCCCAAATATGCATTTACACATAACACACGATCCATTACATTGCATAGGTTAGTATACACTATAAGTATTTATTTCCCATTGTTTATATCATTATCACTATATCACATTAAATGTTAGATAGGACTTTATTCCATCATATACTTCGTCCTGATGGGCACTTTCTATCATATTTATTTATTATTATATTAGGCACTTTAACAATGATTTTAAGTAGGACATCATAAATAACGGTGTCATTATAATATAACTAGTGATAGTATTTAGATCATTATAGGCATCTAAGCTATCACATATATTTGCCAAATTCATTACACTTATTACTGCAATGGCAGTTAGTATATATTTTTTTCTTCAGCACCGATTGCACTATGTTAGTTTTTCACATAGGTAGCTATTTCTATGGCTACAATTATCCACTTTTTTATAACCGCTTTGCAATATACAGAGGCGTTCTGACACATATCTTTCATATACTGTTGACACATAGTCTTGGTTTATTGTTCGTCTCCAATTGGTTTTTTGGAAGTTGGGGGCGGCGTCTGATCGATGCTACACACTCATATACAAAACTCTGAACCACATACGGGTTCAATTGGCCACGTTACTATATACCATTCATTATTGGCCATGTGACTATACGTCACTTAGAAGTTCGCAATTTGCGCCAATTGTAGATAAGGGCTAGCGTGATCATGTGATCTACCCGGAATTACTCTGTAACCAGGAACAATCACCATTATGTATCCTCTGGTTGCTAGGAGCTAAAGACAGAGCCCTTTTTATTTAGTGATACTATTGGTTAATAAAGACAAGCCCTTAAACGAAAGGACATCATTGGCTTGTAAGCAAACACACATCAAAGTAGTTTACACTCATGCTTATCCTTTTTTAGTGACGATCGGCAATAACTACTAAGGATCGCATCACTACCCATTAATATATTCACTTCAATTATTACAACATCAATACACAAGTTAACAATTGCATAGTTAATACAAATATTTATTTATTTATTGCTTAATTACACCAACAACTGGGCGTTTTGGAAAGGAAGGACTTGATTGGATCATTTACTAGAAGGAAGGGGAGGGACATGGAAACATGAGGTTACTGATCCCTATTTAAAGGGCATACACACACACTTAGAGCACACAAGCCTGAGGAAACGGGGTCCGCACGAGAAACGCGTTGCTATTGCACTCTTTGTGGGGAGATTTTTTATGTCACACACCCAGCTGTAAATTTGTAATACCTATGGTATTTTTATTGTGTATAATAAAATACTTATGTTTTTACTTTTACATCAGTCTGGTGTTGTTGTGGTAATCTCCATATCAGTAACCTTAGGGCAGCTGAGCCTCCCTCCCTCCCTTCTTTGCTCCAGTACAACTCCAGCTGAGGAGAAACAACACTCTGGGAACACCGGATAGAGGCAATACAACCAGCAAACTTCAGCGCTGACCACACCCGGTACAGACCTGCCACACAGCCAGCTGGTTTGCTGTAAATACCAGCCTGCCTCTGCCGGCACAAGAGAGTGCTGCCCTGTTTGTGAGTACACTTATTCTGTCGCTAATTGGATTTTCTTGGTTTTATTGACCTACACATGTGGCGCCTCTGTGTTTGTTCTTATCTCATCCTTACAGAAGCACATCATCACCTTGGGTGACCACAGAGAGCTGCCTATCCAGTGTTGGGAAGTTGAAGACTCCCTTTGGACTTTTCCTCCAGCTTTGTTTGGCTGGTTCTTATATATACTTTCAATTTTCTCTTATTTTATGGTTATATTGTTTTATTGTTTTACTCATATTTGTCAATTGTGCATCATCTGCCCAATTTTTTATCATTACACCAGTGTATTCATTGTTATTTTAACCACATAAATTTTATATATATAGAGAACCACATTATACTATATATACCCCACGCCTGTTAGCGCCTCCTATAGAAGCACTGTGACTCTTATATCACTATCACTTCTTTATCTAAATTGAAAAAACTGAAGCCCCAGGTAAGAATAAAATTAAATAATATTCCTAAACCTAAACTCCATACTGAAACTGATAGACTGCAAAAAAAGGGAAATATACATAGACCTGACTCATGGCAAATATAAGCAAACACATATATTTAAAACTTTACAATATAATATAAAGTGCCAAACATAGCTGAGAGTGTCTTAAAAAATGATACAAACTTACCAGAAGACACCAATCCACATATAGCAGACAGCCAAACCAGTACTGAAAACTATCAGCAGAGGTAATGGTATAGGAGTATAACGTTGATCTGAAAAGGGAGGCAGGGGATGAATCCCTGCAACTGATTACAGAGAGCCTTTGAAAGATTTCCCATGGGTGAAACCACTAAATCAACAGGCAATACTCCCTTCACATCCCTCTGACAAACACTGTACTCTGAGAGGAATTGGGCTTCAAAATGCTTAGAAGCGCCTATCATAGAAGAAATCAAGCACAACTTACTTCCCCACCTCCATAGGAGGCAAAGTTTGTTCAACTAAGGTATGTGAGTGGTGGGAGGTGTATTTATAGGCATTTTGAGGTTTGGGAAATTTTGCCCCCTCCTGGTAGGAATGTATATCCCATACGTCACTAGCTCATGGACGCTTGCCACTTACATGAAAGAAAGGTGTTTGAGAGGTAAGAGCTTAAAGGTATATGTGTCTGAATCAAAGGGCAGGCTACTCCTACTAGTACGCCCCGCTAACTGCCCTGGAATGCCGACAACTACGTCACACCTAACCTACACTCCCCCTGCTCCGCCTCGCTACCTCCCACCTACACCTACATCAGAGCTAACTTACACTTCCCCTGCACCGCCCAGCTAACTCCCACTGACGCCTACACCTACGTCACGCCCAGCTAAGTCCCTAATACCACCTACACTGACGTAATGATTAACCTTCACTCCCCTTGAACACCCCAGCTAACTTACACATACTGCCTACTGTCATAAAAAATACCTCACTATAATAAACTATATAAAATAGTAAATCTCCACATTATAACTATGAAGCTATGTTGCTAAAATTATAATCAATGTTTAAATAATGTGTCACAGAGATATGCTAAAATGCCCGGTGGCAAAACCTTGCTGGACCCCTGGAACTCAGTGACCCGAATTAAGCACCAGTGCAGCTCGAGCAGGATGCAGTGGATCAAGTTGCCCTTATAATATGTTTTGGCAATCTGATAAGGCACCTAGGGATTCCACTTGTTTTGGGGTGCTACCTTCTGGGAGGAATGGGGGACACTTCAGTTCCCGGTGCTGAGTGCCACATCTTCTTGACAAAATATCCATTGTCATGTACAATGTAGATTATTTAAAGTATTGTAGATATCTTAAAAGTTATTCAATGGATGCTTGCTATTATTTCAAACATAAATAAATCTTTGAAAATATATGTTTATGTTTAAAACAATAGAAAGCATGATTAAATACCTTTTACTCTATAGATATATACAATACTTTAAACAATATACATTGTACATGACTAGACATATCAACTGGTCTCAAGGTACCGGCCTTGGGGCCATATGCGGCCCTCAAGATAATTTAATCTGGCCCTCCCTTGTTTATTAGTTAAATTATTATTTTGGACCCGTCCATTTTTTTTAGGGTTCTAAAAGGTTTAACAAGTTGATGTTCTATACATGCACTCACAAGATAAATGTAAAGCATACATTGTCCAGTGTAGACTCCCATTAGGCACTGTTGGATAAATGTCACTTTTTATTCAGTTCCAGAATGATCACTACACTTGGCTCTCAGAAGATAAATATACACTGTGTATGTCTATTGTGTACTATAACAACTGTTACCATGCACTACTACAGGTTAAATGTTATTTCCAGTTTCTATTATATAGAGTTCCAGAGCACTCACTCTGTTCATGTGGCCCCCATGAGAGATAACCACTTGGCCAGTGGCCCCTCTACACAATGAGCATGATGCCCCAATTTAAATATTGACCCCTAAATGTTCATAACCTAAAACTAACTGTAGAAGCTAAGGCCCTACACATAAATATTCAATATTTTAAATTATGCATTGTTTTGTAGAATGCATAGGGGCCAATTTATCAAGCTCTGTATGGAGCTTGATGCCCCTTGTTTAGGCTCGCCAGAAACAGAAGTTATGAAGCAGCGGTCTAAAGACCGCTGTTCCATAACTTGTCCGCCTGCTCTGAGACGGCAGACAGAAATCAACCCGATCGAATACGATTGGGTTGATTGACACCCCCTGCTAGCGGCCCGAATCTGCAGGGAGTGGCATTGCATTAGCAGTTCACAAGAACTGCTGGAGCAATGATAAATGCCGACAGCGTATGCTGTCGGCATTTATCGATGTGCAGCGGACATGATACGCTATATCGTATCATGTCCGCTCGCACATTAATATATACACCCCATATTGTTTAAATATTTACATATAAATTAAAATGTAATGTTGCTTGTTGTGTTTATTATTTGATATTAAAGACAGTATAGTTAAAATTATCGTACTACATAACTGCATGCCTGTGATGTAAAAATATAATTTAATGCTACTGATTACTATAACATAAATATATATTAACATATATATCTTTGTTATCACTAATAAACACAACAAGTTAACATAAATACATTTTAATTATATGCAATACTTAAACCATTATGCAATATACATTGTTTAAATATTGAATATCAATGCAAGGCCTGACTACATTATATCTACAGTGTTTGAAATAAAATACATAGTTATGTATAATGCATATTAGTTTAAGTATTGGATATATAAATTAAAATGTAGAAATTCTTTCTTGATGCGTTCATTATTTTAAATAAAAATATATTTTTAAAATAGATATTTTTGTTATAAAAGACAGTTGCATTATAATCCTAGTATTACATAACTGCATGCCTGCTATATAATAATACAATTGTAATACTAATGCCTTTTGTAACAAAAATATAAATTTAAAAATATATATATTTATGTTTACAATAAAACACATCAAGAAAAATAAATACATATTAATTTATATACAATAGTTAAAAGAATATGCATCATACATAAGAATGCATAATAATATAACAATTGTAGATAAATGCACTATTAACTCCTAAGCTGCCCTAACCTAATCACCCAATCAACCCCCATAAAGGTATGGGGGGTGGTTAGGAGATTAAAGGGACAGTTTACTCAAAAAATGTCTCCCCTTTAATTTGTGCCCAATTATCTACTTTACCTGCTGGAGTGTATTAAATTGTTTACAAGTATTTCCATTACCCTTATATTGGCAATTAAAATATTTTATTTAGCCTGTGGTATCCCCACCCATCCTGAAAGTTTTTGGCCTCAATGCCAAGCTGTGTTAACCCAGCCAATAGAAGAAATTACACTCATGGTGGGGTATAGAAGAGATAAGGTAATAAAATGTTAATTTTCCATTGTTCTCTCCAAGTATTGGTGAGATAAAGTAGCAGGTATATGTACACAATGTGATAAAGTACTCTGCAGTTAGTAAAAATGTTATTGGAAACACATTAAAGGGACACTCAGGTCAAATTAAATTTTCATTATTCAGATACAGCATGTAATTTTAAACAACTTTCCAATTTACTTCCATTAAAAAAAATGTGCACAGTCTTTTATATTTACACTTTTTGAGTCACCAGCTCCTACTGAGCATGTGCAGGAATTCACAGACTATAGGTGTATGCATTTGTAATTGGCTGATTGCTATCACATGATACAGGGGGAGTGGAAATATACATAATTGTTAGATAAAAATCTACTACTCATTTGAAATTTAGAGTAAATGCTATTGTATTGCCTTGTTATCTTGCATTTGTTGATTATGCAAATTTACAGTGTTTACTGGTCCTTTAACGGAAATAATATGTTGTCCCTTTAAGGTCTACTAAATGGTAACTATCAATAATCACCTAATAAACCCCCATACAGGTATGGGGTGGTGGTTAGGAGATGAAAGCCTAGTAGTAGTTATCAAAGCGTCAACATCGGCAAATGTTGAAATTTATGACATAACATATGATTCCATGATCTCAATCTGACGCAGATCGATGCGAGTTGAAAACCCATGGAATTCGAGCAAAATCGTGTTCATTCGCCCTCCTAATCAACACTATTTGAAGCTCTCGCAAAGTTATCAAAAATTCTACATTTACGCTCGCGTCTTTTCCGGCTCAGCATACCTAGTTTTCAATCCGCCACCCTTCATGTCGCAGATGCCTTAGTAGTCAATGGAAGTCTGAAAACACAGAAAGCTTATGTTCGATGCTGCAAGAGAATGAAGTATATTACATAATAAAAGTAAATTAGAAACTTTATTAAATTTGTATACCCTTTCTAAATCAAACAATATTATTGCTCCATATTTGGTGCACTAATAGATATAGGGATTAAAAATGAAAAATAGATAACTACTTATGGATTATGCTACAACTTTGTCTCTCATTACAAAGCAAGGGGACAATATTATTTCTACATATTTGGTGCAAAGTTTTGCCCCAAACTTGTTGCACTAATAGATATAGAGATAAAAATGAAGTAAATACACAACATAATATAGCTAACTTCCTTTTTATTTGTTGGAAAAATCTATATGCGGCATGTTCTACAAGTCCACTTCGCGCCATATTTGACTCAACACTTTTCGCACCAATTATGACGCAAATTCCTAAATAACCCACACACTAGTGAATTTTTTCACCACTTTTGATTGGAACATGCATAATCACATGATTTATGACATCAGCCAATCTGATTCAAATACACATTATAAACTATCACTAACTAATCAAATTGCTCGATACTTGTGTCATTGATCACTCATCAGAACTTGTAAGTGCCATTTGTTAAATTGTGCATTATACTTTGAAAGTATGTACATGTGAAATTAGTATTAAAGATAAGATTAACATTGATGCTGACATTAAGATACACAGTGTAATATTTTAGACAATGATTTTAAAATTTGATTTGATGTTTGATTCAATAGAATCTTAAGCTGATAGCTCAAAGGGATAGCCCACCTAACATTAAACTGTTATGATTCAGATACAGCAGAAATTCAAATCACCTCTTTACTGGCATGCTATTTTCAGTGTATTTCTTCCTTCTCTTGAATTTCTTTTTCAGTAAGAAATGTCATCTTATATGCCAGCCCATCTTATAACACCTGTGTAGGGGTGGTTTTTAAAAATAGATTGCAATCAGGAGAGGTTAGACAGGTGCAGAGAGAAAGCTGGCCCAGCTCTTAACGGGACAGGAAACCCCAAAATATTCTTTCATGATTTGGATAGAACATACAATTTTAAACAGCTTTCCAATTTCCTTCTATTATCAAATTTTCTTCATTATCTTGTTATCCTTTGCTGAAGGAACAGCACTGCACTACTGGTAGCTAGCTGAACACATCTATTTAGCCACTCACAAGAGACAAATGTGTGCAGGCACCAATTAACAGCAAGCTCACACTAGTGCAACTTAAATTTTTACTTTCCTATCCCTTTAAAATATCAATTGATAACAAATAAATACAGGTATCCTTCAGTTTACGTCTCGGTTAGGTCCCAAAAGGAATGGTTGTAAATTGAATCCATTGTAAATTGAAACCCAGTTTATAATGTAAGTCAATGGGAAGTGAGGGAGTTAGATTCCAGGCCCCTCTCAAAATTGTCATAAGTAACACCTAAAACATTATTTTTAAAGCTTTGAAATGAAGACTTTAAATGCTAAACAGCATTATAAACCTAATTAAATAATCACACAACAGACTGTATCATCATCAAACTAAGTTTAATGAACAAAAACGTTTTTTTTTTTTACTTGCATTTTTCTGCAAACAGTACTCTGCATTTTTAGCATGTTAGATAATATTGGGTCTGCACCTATTCTATGCATTTCAATCTGCAGTGATTAATAGGCAGTTAGGCACCCTCACCTCAAGCAGCTGGACAGGAAGATAAAAGGGAAGTGGCTGCTAGATCTTGTTGCTCGATAGCTAAGGTCTGTTCTGTGTACACAGATCAATTTCAGTCTTCTAAGTTGCATAACTTTGCTGTAACACAAGCGGACAGCTCCACCTACTGGCTATTTTAATTAGTGCACTGCTTTAAATAGCCAGCGTAAACGGAGGGCTACCTGTACATATGATACTCTGATTACATGTTATATTCACAATTATTCCTGCTCAGGCTAATAATACATTTACAATATTTACATATTGTGATATCAATAAACTTAGGGACATGTAAATATGTTTGCAAAAGATTTCTGACATAACACACACATATATATATATATATATATATATATATATATATATATATATATATATATATATATATGTGTGTGTGTTTATACACACTAAAATATGTATGTACAATGTTAAAAAGAATTAGAATAATTCACTCTCCTCTTTGCACCAAATATGTCACTAATTGCTATATTCGTGGACAGTAATGAAATTACATAAATAAAGTTGGGAAAAACCAGAATAGCCGCGATATTGATGAATGTTAGTTAACACCAGTCCGATGCTCTTCGCACCGTACATGACGAGCGTGTTTTTGACGGCTTTTTTGATAAATAAGGAGATCAAATTTAAGACCCGTGGCCGCAATGTTTTGCAATGTTTGGCGAGTGTATTGAGGCCCGCGAATGCAACATAGTTGACGCTTTGCTAAATAGGCCCCATAATCTGTTTTGACTTACAGTACTTCAACTCTTGGGCATAGGAGTTGTGTGAGGTACCTCATACATTATTGATTTTTGTGTGGATTAGTTTCTTTTTGGCTGTCAGAGGGTTTGATGTGCCATGGGCAATGTTGAGGTGGTAAGAGCATGGCTGGATGCTCCAGAGACATTTCAGGGTTGTTTTTAGGTGTTTCCTACGAGGGATAGCAGAACTCCCATACTGGGAGTTGTTAGGAGCTTTACACAAGCTTACACCTTAAATCAAATGTAAATTGCAACCTTCTAAGCCAGCTATTAAAGGAACATTCAAGTCAAAATTAAGGCTCGCTGTAAACAGCAGTTAAGAAGCAGCGGTCTTAAGACCACTGTTCCTTAACTTGTCTGCCTGCTCTGAGGCTGCGGACATCAATCCGCCCGATCCTATACGATTGGGTTGATTGACACCCCTCATGCTAGCGGCTGATTGGCCATGAATCTGCAGGGGGTGGCATTGCACAAGCAGTTCACCAGAACTGCTTGTGCTATTTTAAATGCCGACAGCGTATGCTATCGGCATTCAGCAATGTCTGTCGGACATGATCCGCTGAGCGGATCATGTCGGACAGACAGTTGATAAATCGGCCCCCATGTGCTATTGCATTGTCTTTTTTATTGTGCATTTGTTGATTTTGCAAATATACTATATTTACTGCTCCTTTAAAGAAATACAATTATTTTTGAAAACAGCTGGAGATATCTCCTGAACCATTTAGGGCATGGGCGATGATGTTGTTACTGGGCTTGAAGTTCTAAGAGGTTCTGCCTGATCCACATCAATTCTGCAATGTGTAAATATTTCCTGTAAATAATTCTTATTTTTATTATCTTTTCAAAAATTGATCTGCATATAAGGGTGAGGTTTTTTTTTATGTGAGGCTAATTATATTGAAAAACAAAAAAGAGAGTCCCATCCAGACTATTCGTGTGCAAAAACCACAAAAGTAAAGCCAACCATTCCGGAATACACTTTTAGTGAAAGTCCTTAGATTAATATGTGAATAAGCCTCTCGACAAACAAGAGCTCCGCCCAAATATATTCCGTCCTAAATCTTTCAAGCCACAAATTGACATCTTATGAAGAGAGAGTGCTGTCGCTTGGTCTTGGTTTTGTGCCAACTGTAAATTTCAATCTTTTTAAAACAATGTTGGATTTGAACAAATTTGTTCGCAATATCACCCTACGGAAACATTTTTTGGGTGCAGACCATGAACAAGCAACAATGACTAGAGAAATAAGTAATCAGATAGGAAGTTCCCAAGAACTAGACTTTCTTGAGACATGTGATCTAATTACTCTGGGTGAGTTAGAAAGAGAGAGTTCAGTAATGCTAGACAATACTGACCGAACTGGAGTCAGAAGATATAGAAATCCATCCACTTTCTATCCCATCCAGAGTAGGGGCAGCATAATAGAAACATTTTATCGAAGAGTGGAGTCTGATCTGAGACAACTCTCTTTGTCTCAGGTAGACACACCAAAGAATATGTCTGCAAATGAGCGATTAGCTCTCAAGTCTCTGGAAGAGAACACCAAAGTGGTGATTAAAAAAGTGGATAAGGGGGGTTCAGTGGTCCTTTTAGACAGAGAGGATTACATTAAGGAAGCCCTGAGACAACTTCAGGATGAAGAAAACTATGAGTGTTTGCCACAGGACCCAACCAATAAATTTCAATATGAACTTGTGCACCTTTTGGATAGAGCGGTGGAGGAGGGACTAATTGATGAAAAAACTTCACAATATTTGTATGTGGAACACCCAGTCATCCCTCTGTTCCACCACCTACCAAGGGTGCATAAATCATTGGTAAATGTCCAAGGGATACCTATAGTCAATGTGATAGGGTCCATGTTGGAACACCTCTCCGTATGGATAGATGGAATCCTCCAACCCTTGGTAAAATCATTGCCGAGCTATGTGAGAGATTCTACACAGGTGTTGAATCTAGTGGAGAAAGTGCATTGGGAACAAGGTTTTGGATGGCTCACTGTGGATGTGGTCTCTCTATATTCTTCCATACCGCATGAGTGTGGTATTGAGGCGGTTATGTATTTTTTGAAGAATGAGACCACTCACAGTGAGACCTTTGTGGCCTTTGTGAAGGAAGCTTTGCATTTTCTTTTGTCCCACAATTATTTCCAGTTTGAGGGGGAATTCTACCTGCAGAGACGTGGGACCGATATGGGTGCCAAATTTGCACCCACCTACGCCAACCTATTCATGGGTTGGTGGGAGCGGTCCCATGTCTATGCGGGTGGGAACCCCTTCAGGCTGGAAATTAAGTTGTACCTCCGTTTCATAGATGACCTTCTGTTCATCTGGAATGGAGATAGCGCAATGGCAGGCAAATTTGTGGATTATCTGTGGCATAATGAAGTGAACTTGCGCTTCACATTTGAGTACAATGCAAGATGGTAAACTATCTTGATTTGGAGCTGAAAGGTTGGCCATCAGGAAAAGTCACCTCACAGGTGTATAGGAAACCCATTTCAGGGAACAGCCTCTTACATGCAAGAAGCTGTCACCCTAGACATATGCCTTATTCAGTGGTGAAGGGCCAATTTGTACGGGTTAAAAGAAACTGTACTCAATACCTTCAAGTCACATGCAGATGACTTAGAAAACCGGCTATTCCAACAAGGGTATAGTAGGAAAGTGATAAAAAGAGCTAGGGTTGAAGTGGAAAGCATGCCTAGAGAAAATCTTTTAAGGGAAAATTGTACATCAAAAAGGAAAACAGATAACACCTTGACATTTGTTACAGATTATTCTGCCCAGTATGAACAAATTTGCAGTGTGATTCATAACCATTATCGTTTGTTGGTAGCTGACGATGCTCTTTCGGAGGTGGCTAAGAAGGGTTGTAGATTTTCCTATAGAAGGAACAAAACAATAGGGAATTTGATCTCCCCTTCTATGCTTAAAAAGCCTAGCCCCGTGATAGCACAGTCATCCTCCTGGCTAAGACACAAAGGGACCTACAAATGTGGATATTCACAATGCACAGCGTGTGAGTATGTCCAGGTTGGCTCCTCTATTGCATCAGTAGTCACAGGGGAATCTTTTGAAATCTCCTCCTGCGTAAATTGTAAGTCTACGTATTGTGTTTACTTGCTCTGGTGCTCCTCTTGTAATTTACAGTACGTAGGGTTAACCACCAGGGATGTCCGTTCAAGGATACGGGAACATCTGTCCACAATCCGGGTGGGCAAGAGTAGCACCACATTAGTAACACACATCGTACAATACCATGATAAAGATTACCATTCACTTAAATGGTTGATAATTGAGAAAATCTTACCCCAGAAAAGGGGAGGGGATCGATTTAAAATCTTGTCAAGACAAGAAATGTACTGGATTTTCAGGCTCCAAACCAAGAGACCTAGGGGCCTGAATTCTGAGTACGACTTTATAAACCATTGGTCCTAAGATTTGGGATTGTGGTTAAGCCTGTAGGATATTATGCATAGTTTTTGAATTGTTATGATCTAGTCCGCCTAGTATTCACTATCCATTTAGAGATATAGTATGTATGAGCTAAATATATTAGGCATGCTACTTAGCACAGGTTATGTTTCTTAGGTAGAAAATGGGGATATAACAAGTAGATACAAAGTTAGAACGTATTTCTATATCTTTAAAAAAATCATCAGTTATGAAGATATAAGGTCAGCCCCATGTTCTAAGCTTATGTGTGTATAGGCTATAGGAATATCTTAGAAATGCTACACAACTTAGGTTTTGTTTTTTAGATAGAGAATAGTGATATAACAAATAAATATGAAGCTAGAATTTAGTTCTAATATTTCTCTAAAAACCATCAGTTATGAAGATTTGAGGTTAGCTCCATGTTCTAAGCTTATGTGTTTATATAGAAATATT
This sequence comes from Bombina bombina, assembly GCF_027579735.1. NCBI lineage: Eukaryota > Metazoa > Chordata > Amphibia > Anura > Bombinatoridae > Bombina > Bombina bombina. The sequence continues at coordinate 775,734,414 of NC_069500.1, read as the reverse complement.
ATTATTTGTTATTATTACCATAATTTTTTGTATTTGATCAATTTGATTGTTATCACTATTTAATTAATAGTATATGTGGTATATTTATTAATTTTCACAGAAATTTGCATATGCATTGTACATCTTGTGAATAGGGCTAATGAATTGTTTATACTGAATGTTAGAATCTGTAAGATGAAACTGTATATACTAGCCCTGTCCCTTTAAATATTGATCAACATATCCTCCAATGAAATTTGAGCACTGGATATTTAAGCCGGTGTGTATTAACTTGTTTTAATGACTATGAGTACGGCTTTCCCAGCCGAAACGCGTTAGTCAGTTCTGCTGGAGGGTACACACTCTCTTTGTATTTTCTATATATATATTTTTAATGTATACCAATAAAGCTTGACATTTTTTATATACTCGAGTGCTGGGCTTCGTTCCTGCTTTTTTGGCTAATTATATTGCCCATTTTCTTCCTAAATGTAAAGAGTCCACAGCTGCATTCATTACTTTTGGGAAATAAGAACCTGGCCACCAGGAGGAGGCAAAGACTCCCCAGCCAAAGGCTTAAATACTCCTCACACTTCCCTCATCCCCCAGTCATTCTTTGCCTTTCGTCCCAGGAGGTTGGCAGAGAAGTGTCAGAAGATTTTTCTTTTTATTATTTTATTTTTTCTATATTAATGTTTCTTATGGAGGGTGCTACTCTTTGACAAGAAACGGGAATTTTAAGTAGTCCTTTCAGTCTCTCGTGTGAAGGCTTGGGCGAAAGTGAGAGTCCGGAGATGCAGTGGGAGCTTCCCCTGCGTCACCATCCCGACTCGTATTCACAGCTCCCTTTCAGCACTTGGCGTTGTCGAACTTCACTTCGCTACCTGCTGTCCTCTCTCAAGTCCATGGCGGAGGTGATGCTACTATTCGTCACACTTGAAGGGCCGTGTTCCTGTTCCACGGCGTGGATTCCGGTAAGATTGTTTCATTTACCTTCTCTTATTGCACTGTAACGCATTTGTAAGGTAAAAATCAGGGTCTCAATGGGACTCCTTTAGTATCTTGGAATCAAGGGTTAATATCTCCTTAGGGGTATTATTGAACAGGGTTTTTTTTAATCATGTTTTTATTATGTGATTTAACCTGCTTATGTGTAGTGTTTTTTCTGGCTCTTGGCTTGGAACAAATAGGCTTTCAAAGTGACGCGACCTTACGGTTGGGCACGCTTTTTATTTTGGACTGTGCGGTTCACCTGGTGACCGGGCGTTTTACGTCCATGTCTCCCATTTCCGCATTCCTGTCTGTGTGGCGTCTGAGTAATAGTCTGCTGCGGTCTGGTTATCAGGAGGTGGTGAGTTCCCCAGTCATTGGGGGTGTATGGTGCCATTTTTATTTTGGTTTTATAGTCCACTTTAAGTATCCAACTATGGAGGATACTGATGTTGAATCTGGTCAACTTTCTGGGGCAGACTCCTCGTCCTGTGATGAGTGTGAATCGGACCCTTGGACACAGGTCCATCAGTTATGTTCCTCAGGCCTTTCTTGAGCTCCTTGTTCCTCGAGCTCGGGGATTCAAGAGACTGCTGAGCCTTCTGCCTCGGGGGGCCCTGTCCTCCAGGAGGAGAGTTCCCTACCGTTCCCTTCTAATACTACACATGCGGGTAACCCAAGTTATGTCTTTCCCTCCTCGGATGGGAGTCTGTTCCCCCAGGAGGTGGTAGCGTGTTTTCGTTTCTACATCCTTTTGATGCTGGCTCGACTGCATGTTTGTTTGCGATTGTGCTCGTGCCCAATTATCCCGGGTCTCTCGGGCCTGGGAGGACATATGCAGCTCCCTGAGGAAGTAACCTTTCCAAAGTGCTGTGTTTTTCGTTACAGACAGGCTCGCCTTAGTGTCTTCCTCAGACACATTTTCGGGTACTGGGGGACCCTACCCTTATGGGTTATGGGACTCGGTAGCTTTTTCTTCGAATGACACAACCTTGTGGGGGGATGGTATAATATCCTCTACATCTTGTTATCGAGATCCTTCCCAGGTTTTCTGTTTTTGGTTTTCCCTATAATAGTTCCTGTGGGAACTTTTTTTTCTGGGATCGATGCTCGTGGTTTTGCTTCTATTGAAGTTGTTAGGAACACGTTAGTTCCATGTTTATGTGTTAAATATTTTCTGCCTCTCTCTGAGAGTAGAATAGCCTGCTTGGCAGTGGTAACCCTGTTGCGGGCTGGCCTTGCTTGGATTCAGTTCTGCTGTCACGCGACTTTTCCGAATACCGGCCTAGCTGGTCTGGTAGGGGCGCCGATTTCTCACAATAATGTTTGTGTTATTTTGCTTCTAGTTAAGCATTTACCAGGACTCTCGGGTCCGAGAAGTTCTTGGGAGTGTTTTGATTTTTTATAACTATCTCTCGGGGGACCGGTCAGTGAAAAGGCTGCGTCTCTCTCCATTGGTGGTGCGAAGGATAGAGGCCCTAGCGTCTTTTTGTCTGCCCGTCAGGGTGGGCTTTAGCCTTTTGGAGGCTTTGGAATTTGTCTTTTTTAGACTTGTTTCATTGGGGGTCTCTGGTTTTGTAACCTTCTGGACTATCTCTGTTTCTCCTTGGGGACGGGTCACCTTCAGGGATCTGGTATCCCTTCGGGAGTTATTTTGTTGCTCTTAAGGACATCTGACAGTGTAGTCTGGTGATCTATAGGTCCTAATGACCTTTCTCATGTGGTTTATGGATTGCCCTTTAAGCCGCACCCGCAACCACGTATTTCTGCCCTGTTGTTTATCCTGAGGGGTATAGAGTCCTGCAGTGTTCTGTGGGTAGCTTGCTCTCACTGTACACCCTTGTTTCTGGGGTTTGTGACTAGCTGGAAAGCTAGATCAGAATACTATCCTCTGAAGGTGCTCTGCATCGTGGTAACCTGATGGGTTACAGCTTCGATCCACAGTGAGGTGTGTTCAGCCTTCCCTCCTTCGGGTAGTTTTACAAAGTGGCGCTTGATCCCTGGTAGGGGATTAGCCGTGCTGGTCAAGCACATTCATGTTCATGTCGCTTGCTTGACTAATTATCGAGCGTCTTTATACGTCCTTGAGAGTCCTTGCTACTTTTAGAGCATTGGTCTTCTGTGTGGGGGTCTCTTCCCTTTGGATTGGGACTTGCAGAGCTCTTGCTTTTGTTATCTGGCTTCGTCCAGATGTTACTTGGGAGGTCTATCGGTCTCTCGGACCAGGTATTCCTGTTCCTGCATGATGGTTTAGTTTAACCTTTTTACGACACTGGGGACTTATCCTGATCCTCCGGTTGTCGAGGAGTTGTTCTCGGCTCCTTCTTTTGGAATGTTACCGGATGTAAGATCCTAGGTCGGACCTGGGAGTTCAGCGTTCCGGGTTCCTCGGCCTTCATCCTTGTTGTGGCTTTTTCTTTGGGCCAGCTTTTCTAGGAGCCGGGTAGCTGTGGTTCCCTGGGGTCAGCCACCTTTTGTCCCTTGTCGGTGGCAGTTCTGGCTTCACGAGGGATGGTTGTAAGGGCAAGGTTTTTATTTCCGCGCCTGATAGGCGCGCTGACTCAATAGGGTTTTCACTGAGGGACTCTTCTGTGATACAGTGGAGTGACCTTGTTTTCTCCCGGTTTCTTCCTTGACATTCCTGTTCCTTGGGCAGTTGTCTCTCGATGCTCTCGTTTCTGGGGGTTCCCTATGTCTTTCTCTCCTCTCTTCTGAGGTGTAGTTCGGACAATGGTCAACTTCTGTTGTTCTTTCCTAACTGGGCTCTTGGCCGACGTTGAGACTTTAGTTGGTTGGCTCACGAGTTTTCTTTGTATCTCGTGCCTTCTCGAGTGTCTAGATGGAGTAGCTGTGTCTACTCTTTTTTGCTTTCGTGGGTCGGTCCTCGGTTACCTTGTTTCCCGGCTCAGATCTGCCATTGCTTGGGCTGGTCTGGCTGGGGGTACGATCTGAGATCGGTTGTTCATTTGCAGGTCTTTGGGCCAGTGGACTTTTGGTTAGTCCGGCGTCTTAGTTTGCCTGGTGGGTGCCCTCTGTCTAGGAGGGTGGGCAATTTGTTATTTGACTTGTTGACATTTTTCCTTGCGGATGTCTCGGAATTGTACCAAGGACAGTGAGTTTCTGGACTCAGGCATTTTTTACTTGGTTCCTACCGTATCTTCATTACTCAGTTTTTATGCTTCTGTACGATCCTTGGGCTCTTATTGTCTACAGGAGATGGTTCCGATGGGTATACTGTTGACTTCCCTTATCCTTTTCTTTTTGGGGGATTTGGGCATTTGTACTAGTACTGGGTGTGGGACTGCCTATGGGGCAACGGTCCTTTTGGTGTAGTGTTGGTTCAGTGAGTCTGCTGGGGATCTCTGGTTGAACTTTTGGACTGTCTATGAGTGTGTGTCCTCAGGGCTTTTTTCAATCTTAATTTTCTGCCCGGCTCTGAAGAAGCAGGGTTTGGGATGGTTTGTGTTTTTCTGGCTTGGTGCCCTCAGAATGGGCCGCCTATTGTACCCTCCCGTTTTGGCATTCAGTGTCCTCTATAGCTTGGGTATTGTTTTCCCATATGTAATGAATGCAGCTGTGGACTCTTTCCATTTAAGAAGAAAATCATAAATTATGCTTACCTTATAATTTTCTTTTCTTCTGATGGAAAGAGTCCACAGCTCCCACCCGTAATTTTATGTGGGGCGTCCTTATTTTATTCTTCTGGCACCTTTCACCCTGATATTTCTTCAACTGTTCCTTGTTCCTCTGCAGAATGACTGGGGGATGAGGGAAGTGGGAGGAGTATTTAAGCCTTTGGCTGGGGTGTATTTGCCTCCTCCTGGTGGCCAGGTTCTTATTTCCCAAAAGTAATGAATGAAGCTGTGGACTCTTTCCATCAGAAGAAAATAAAATTTTCAGGTAAGCATAATGTATGTTTTTATCCAGCCAATCAGAATCTGTACTGTGGTATTCAGTGCAGTACTGGAAATGTTATCAGTAAAGCTATGCCCCTTTTTTGCCAGTTTTTGTCTGCGCTGCAAGATACAAAACAGACAAAAAGGACTTTAGAAGATGTTTTAATGCACAAAAATATTGTCATAAAAAAGCTATTTTGAAGTAATAATAAAAATGATGGGGCTACACCCTTCCTTTAATGACTAAGTAAACCAAAACATGCTGCACCTTAGACACCCGCTGCTCTGTGATTTCTACCCACCTTGCACTTATCAGTTATGAAATATTATCTGAAATGTAACATAAAGACACAATAATTCCTAATGCTGTGGCTCTGAAGATTTAGCATAATGCCTTTCTCACACATATCTGCCCTTCCTCCACTCTTCCTCCAGACACGGGGCCCCTTCTCCAAGGAACAAGCACACAATTGGCAGGATCCCTGCTTTATACCAAAAACAATTGTTGCACCAAGGCAACTCTAGATATTTGGAAAGTCTTAACCCCCCCTCCTACCAGCGCCATTATACAAGAGAGGCCGCTAATCCTTTCTCAGTCAATAAGAAGGCTTGTGGTGTGATAACCCTGTCACTGCCAGAGCCCAGGAGCAGCTGCTACATAGGTGTCCAGGCTAATGCAGTTAAGTAAGTTCCACATTTTTAAGACAATCCTGAATAAATAAGGAAAAATTACTGGAAAATAAAAAGTGAAAGAGCAGTTGTGAAGATAATGAACCAAGTCACACATCTATCTTTGTTTTATTTTCTTCTGTTTCATCTATTTTTTTTGTCTATTTTTGTAGATTGTAAGCTCTTCGGAGCAGGGTCCACCGTCTCTTGAATTTGTTTTATTTAGTCTGTTCTATATATCTGTATTTATTTTTTACCATGAATCAATGTCATTATGAACCACTACTCAAGTAACTACAGAGTTTCGCATCCCTTTACAAATAAATAACAATTTTTATTATTATTAGGCTTATTATTATTATTATCAGTTATTTGTAGCTCGCCAACAGATTCTGCAGCGCTAATAATAATAAATAATACTAATAAAATGTTGTCTCTCTTATCATTTCCTCACTACTGTTCTCTTTCTCGCTCTCCTCATTCTCTTCCCCCTCTCCTCGCTGTCTTTCTTCCTTCTTTCATTCCCCTCTCCCCTTCCATGAGAATTCATCAGTAACTTTATCCTTTACAACCATATTATATGGTACTGCAATCTACAGTCCTTAATGAGTGAATATATCATTTAACAAGCTCATTAGTGTCTCATAGAGGCTTTAATGTACATAACAATAAAGATAATCGTTATCATATATTCTCTGATCTTTTGTAAATCAGTCGGCAACAAGAAAAGATTATATGTGCAGAAAATACCCAGGAAGCAAACTGACCTTTTCCATGAAAAAGTCCTACATAGATAGGGACCTATAAACAACTAGGCTGATAGTGATATAGATAAGATCCACTTGTCACATTCAGTCTGGCGCTTCTTTATCTGCTGGAAAACCTCAGTCCATATTTCACCCTTGGAGTTTATCATATTTATCATTTAATCTGATGTATGCACAAGGATTTTCTTTTTTCACCTTTACCTTATTATCTGCCATGAAATTGACAACTGGGTGCCTGGCAGTATAAAACTGGGTGCGCGTCATCTCCAGAGCTGGTTAGGCTCATTCATATGATGCTAGTAGCCCCTTGGCAGTGTTGGTTTGTTCTCACATAAACTGTACTTCACTATGGGCTAGATTACAAGTGGAATGCTAAATTTTTGAGCTCCCACAAACAGGCAAATTTGCGTGAGCGCAATAATTAACCAGCTATTACAAGTGACTCGTTATTGCTACCACAAGCTCGCGGTAGCAAATAGTGCTCTGAAAATTAACCAGAGATTAGATCTCTGGTTAATTTTCTAAAAGTGCCCCAAATGCCATCAAAATAGAGGGCATTATAGTTTTTAATTAAAAAAAAAAATGTTTTCATTAAAAACAACTGCACTAGGCAGTTTTTGGGGTCTAAAGTTGGTGGGAGTGGGTTTTTTTAAAAAAAAAAACAGGCACAGAAAAGTGCCTTTACATTGCGGTCTATGGGAACTGTGTGTTCCCACAGACTGCAATGTAAATATATATGTACATAAGTTTGCTGCCTATCGCTGCGCTACTTACCCCCTTCGCTGCTCGTGGTTCTAATGCAGTCTGTGGCGGCATCAGAATGAGGCTCCCATAGGAGACTATGGAAGCGCACTTTTGTGAGCTAGTGTTCGCATTGCGATTTACTTGTAATACCAGCGCACATTATCTTACTTTGGTGTTACAAAGTGGAGCAATAATATTGCTTGCTCGCATGCAATATTTAGCGCTCCACTTGTAATCTGGCCCTATATTGTTTATCTTATATACACTTTGACCTTGTGGATTCATCATACACACATATGCTTATTGCATTGTTTAATAGTTTATTTACTTTTTTCACTTTTTAAGTAACCATGAAATTGACTGATTTTTGCAGTATTTGCTTACCATGGATCTGGCAAACATCATCAGATGACCTCTTGTTCTACCACTCTTTGTTTTATTTTATTCCTCACAACATAATTAGATGTTTACAAATAGGTCTAAATCTTATGTACCAAATAAACGGCTGGATTACGAGTCTTGCGTTATTAGTAAAAAAGCAGCGTTAAGCCTCATAACACTGCTTTTTTACTACCGCTGGTATTACGAGTCTTGCAGATTTAGGGGCACCGCACACTTCTTTGGCCTTACCGCAACACGACTTACGTAAACTTCGTAAAGTCTTTTTTCTATGGGACTTCCATAGCGCAGGTATTACAAGCTTGTCCTGGGGTGCCAAAAAGTGAGCGGTACACCCTACCCCGTCAAGATTCGTACCGCATTCTAAAGTCAGTAGTTATGAGTTTTACACTACAAAGCTGTAGCATAAAACTCATAACTAAAGTGCTAAAAAGTACACTAACACCCACAAACTACCTATTAACCCCTAAACCGAGGCCCTCCCGCATCACAAACACTAAAATAAAATTATTAACCCCTAATCTGCCGCTCCGGACATCGCCGCCACTACAATAAACATATTAACCCCTAAACCGCCGCATTCCCGTCTCGCAAACATTAGTTAAATATTATTAACCCCTAATCTGCTGTTATTAACCCTAACACCCCCTAACTTAAATATAATTTAAATAAATCTAAATAAAACTTACTATTAATAACTAAATAATTCCTATTTAAAAATAAATACTTACCTGTAAAATAAACCCTAAGCTAGCTACAATATAACTAATAGTTACATTGTATCTAGCTTAGGGTTTATTTTTATTTTACAGGCAAGTTTGTATTTATTTTAACTAGGTAGAATAGTTACTAAATAGTTATTAACTATTTACTAACTACCTAGCTAAAATAAATACAAATTGTAAAAAAACCTGTAAAATAACACCTAACCTAAGTTACACTAACACCTAACTCTACACTACAATTAAATAAATTACCTAAATTAAATACAATTAAATAAATTAAATACAATTACCTAAATTACAAAAACCCCCCACTAAATTACAGAAAATAAAAAACAAATTACAAGATATTTAAACTAATTACACCTAATCTAATAGCCCTATCAAAATAAAAAAAGCCCTCCCAAAATAAAAAAATCCCTAGCCTAAACTAAACTACTACTTAAAAGGGCCTTTTGCGGCACATTGCCCCAAAGAAATCAGCTCTTTTACCTGAAACAAAAATACAAACAACCCCCCAACAGTAAACCCCACCACCCACACAACCAACCCCCCAAATAAAACCCTAACTAAAAAAACCTAAGCTCCCCATTGCCCTGAAAAGGGCATTTGGATGGGCATTGCCCTTAAAAAGGCATTTAGCTCTATTGCGGCCCAAAGCCCTAACCTAAAAATAAAACACACCCAATAAACCCTTAAAAAAGCCTAACACTAACCCCTGAAGATCCACTTACAGTTTTGAAGATCCAACATTCATCCTCAACGAAGCCGGGAGAAGTCTTCATTGAAGCAGCAAGAAGTCCTCAAGTCCTGATCCTGGTACATGTTAATAAAATAGCATCATGCAGCAGCTGTAGATTTGTCAGCTGCATATTCATATTGTAAATCTACCATATCCAAGGGGTGCTCAATTGGCTTAAAATCTGGAGACTGTGGAGGCCATTGCTAAACCTGTGACATGTCCTGTTGGAAGTAGCCAATAAAAGATAGGTAGACTGACTGTGGCCATAAAGAGTTGCACAGTTAAACAATGCTCAATTGGTATTAAGGGGCCAAATTTATGCCAAATAAATATTCCCCACACAATTATGTCTTCTTTTGGTGAGCCGTGTCTACTGTAGGTTCAGTTTCCTGTTCTTAGCTGAAAGAAGTGGAATCTGGTGTGGTCTTCTGCTGCTGGAACTAATTCACTTCAATGTTCAGTGTGAATTCAGAGATGCCCTTCACCATAGTAGTGTTGTAAAGTATATGTGCTTTCCCGTAGCAGTATTGTAAAGTAGATGCGCTTCACCATAGTAGTGTTGTAAAGTAGATGCGCTTTGCCATAACAGTGTTGTAAAGTAGATACGCTTTCACCATAGCAGTGTTGTAAAGTAGATGCGCTTCACCATAGCAGTGTTGTAAAGTAGATGCGCTTCACCATAGCAGTGTTGTAAAGTAGATGCGCTTCACCATAGTAGTATTGAAAAGTAGATGTGCTTCACCATAGTAGTGTTGTAAAGTAGATATGCTTCACCATAGTAGTTGTGACGGACTCTGGATACTCTGACTTGGTATCTGCGCCAAAAGGTCATTATTTACCCTGGAACCTGTAGCTGTAGAGGTGCCAGTAACCCTTTCAGAGATCTAACATCGTCAGAAAGTTACCCCGGATGATGCGGTCTAATAACTCATCCACCCGGAGCATAGGATAGACGTTTGTCATAGTCCGGTCATTAAGCCTACTGTAGTCTACGCATAAGCGGGTCGTCCCATCCCACTTGGGCACAAGCACTACTGGGGATGCCCAGGGACTGTTGGATGGCTTGATAAATCCCATATCAAGCATCTCTCTAATCTTGCTGCGCATGTCTTCCCTAACTGACTCAGGAACCCAGTACACTGACTGCCATAAGGACGTCTGTCCCGGGGTCTCCACCGGGTGCACTGCTACCGTGGTGTACCCAGAGTCCATGTAGAACATGTCCTATAGGCTCTCCAGTACCTGTCTGACTTGCTCCTGTTGCACAGCTCCTATCCGCCCATCTACTCTTATGTCCGGGCAACTCCGGCATGGGGAGACTGTCTGAGTCCTCCATGGCCAGAGCACATATGTTGGCTACCTCCTCTGGCCTCTCTACACCTTCAGCATGTTCACATATAAGGTTTATCTGAACATTTGGATACCAGGTAGGTTGTATCACAAAGCTGTTCTACTACTTGATAAGGTCCCTGCCAAGCAGCCTGCTGCTTATCCATCTTGGTAGGTTTTAGGGCAAGAACCTTCAGCCCTACTTCCAGGGTGCTGTTGTGAATGGTATGGTAGTACCACTGCTTCTGCCTACACTAGACGATCTGAAGGTTCTTCCGCACCATGGCGGCAAGGTCCTTCAGTCGGTAATTGAACTCTAGGACATATTGTACAATGGAGGGTCCATCCTCCCCAAATAACCCTTCCCAGTGGGCTCTAAGCAGGTCTAGGGACCCCCTCACCCTCCGGCCATATACTAATTCAAAGGGAGACAATCCGGTAGATTCCTGTGGCACCTCCCGGTAAGCGAACAGGAGGTGCGGCAGGTATCTCTCCCAGTCCTTGTGAGAGGCAGAGAATGTCCAAAGCAGTTGCTTCAGTGTCCCAATGAATCTCTTGCATAACCTGTTAGTCTGGGGGTGGTATGGGGAGCTCGGCAGGTATTTTATCCTGCAAAGCTTCCATAGCTGCTGGGTGAGCTCAGCAGTAAACTCCCATGGTCCGAGATAATCTCCAGGGGAAAACCCACTCTGGCAAAGATCCTAAACAGGGCATCAGCTACTGTCTCTGTCTGGATGTTGGCCAGGGGGATTGCCTCCAGGTACCAGGTAGCGTTATCTACTAGTGTCAGTATATATATTATTCCTGAGGAGCTAGGATGGGGCAATGGGCCAACAATGTCAACAACTATCCTGCTGAACGGTTCGACGATGATAGGGAGGTGATGCAATGAAGCTTTGTCGTGGTCACCTTTCTTCCCTACTTTCTGACAGATGTCACAAGTACGGCAGTACTGCCTAACGTCTCCCATAATCCATGGCCTGAAAAAGATCTGGGTAAATTAGTGGCAGGTCAGAGTAATCCCTAGATGTCCTGCCAGGGGAATGTAATGCCCTATGAGTAGTAGGTCATACCGATACTTTTGTGGTACCACCAACTGTTGCTTGGGCATCTGCCTGCTCTCACCACCTTCTGTAACCCAGTATAGGAGTCCTCTGTCCCACTTAAAGCTCTCCCCTCTTAACCCACCTGGGTCTGCTCCCACCCTAACGTCTGGTCACTTAACGTTTCCTTAACAAATTTGTGACCAAGTGTGGCTGGACAAGAGTAATGGTGGCTCTGCTGTCTCATAACCCTTGGGCCTGATGTAATGCTTGTGGGATATTTATCTATCAGGCCAAATATGGCCAGTAGTCTTCTTATCCCGGTGTCAAGTGAAAGGGTAGGAAATATCCCAGAACAAAGTGAGTTTATGAAATGAGGTAAGCAGTACTCACGGTAGACAGGGTAGTCCTTCACAGCAATAAGATGAAGGCAGAGAATGGTCAAGGCAGGAGAGTCCGGCAACAGGAAGGCAATCCAGCAGTATAACAGTTCAGGGGCAAACCAATAGAATGGTCAGACAGGCAGAGTTCAGCAATGATAAGGCAATCCAGCAATACAAGGGTTAAGCAAGCAGAGTGATCAGACAGGAAGAGTTCAGTACCGATATGGCAATCCAGCAGTATAAGGGTTAATCAAGCAGAGTGGTTAGACAGGCAGAGTCCAGTAACGATATGGCAACTCAGCAATATAAGTAATACAGCACCCAGGAGTACACACAGTAACACCTATACTTGGGCAGTGTAGTAAGGGAAATAGAGTACTTACATAGGCGCAGATTGGTGCCAAGGAGGACATACAGGTGCAATCAGGAGCGGCATCCAGGAGAGAGAGACAGCGTGTGGCGATGATGTCATCGTGGCACGCTCTGAACCACCGCCGCATCTATGGCAGCGGCCATAGCAATGAGTCACCATTGCCGTCTCTATGGCAACTGCCATAGCAAGCAGCAGCGCTGCGGTGGCGTAACATAGCCCCCTTCCTAAAGGCTACCTCTGGGAACCAAAGTTGGCTTGGAGGGATGAGCAGCATGAAACCTGGAGACCAAAGAAGGAGCATGCACATCACAAGCAGGAATCCAGGAACGATCTGTCACAGAGTAACCCTTCAAATGCACGAGGTACTGCAGTTGCCTGTGCCTGTATCTGGAGTCCAGGATCTTAGCAACCTCATATTAAGGTTCATCATGAATCAAGAGGGGAGGGGGAGAAGGTTTGAGTCAAGAATATCTGTTCTTGATGTAGGGCTTGAGTAGTGAGATGTGAAAGACTGGGTGTATGCGCAGGGTTCTGGGCAAGGCCACTTTGTAGGCAACAGGAGAAAGTCTTTTAAGGACCCTGTAAGGGCCAATATACCTAGGCCCTAATTTATGACATAGTTAACATAGACAAACATGTCGAGTAGAGACCCAGACTACCGAAAAGGCACTTACAGTGGCTTGATGATGATCAGCGAATACCTTGCTATTGAATAGTGAGGTCAGTAAAGGTTTGATTTGCGGCAGGAACCCCTGTAGACTGAGCAGAAAGAGAAAAAGACACAAGTTTGATAGCCTGATAGAAGAGTGCCAGTGAGTATTCTTTGCCAGCTCAGCTAGGGGCAACAATCCAGACCAATTGGTATGAAGAGAAATGACATAAACTCTAAAATAGGCTTTGAGATCTTGATTCACTCTCTCTGTTAGCCCGTTAGTTTGGGGATGGTAGCCAGAAGACAAGGAAACAGTGGTTCCAATCAATTTGCAAAAAGCTTTCCAAAAGGTAGAGATGAATTGAGGACCTCTGTCAGAATTAGAAACAATGTTCACGGGAATGCCATGAAGTTGTACCACATGTAGCAGAAAAAGAGTCGATAATTCTTGGGCAGACAGTAGCTTGTTTAAGGGTATAAAATGAGCAAGTCTGGAAAATCGATCCACCACAAGCCAGATAACAGTATGATGGTCAGAAGGAGGAAGGTCTACAACAAAATCCATAGTTATGGGGGCGGAGCTAACCGCCAGCAGAGACGGACGTGTTGGAGAGGAGCTCCTGCATTTGTGACTCCTTTAAGTTTTTTTTATGCCTGTATTTTCCATCTTTATGGGCATGAAAAGGCTTTACCACTGACTAAGTGTGTGCCCTCACGTAATATACACTCAGCTTGGCCACCCTTATACGTTTTTAGACTTTCAGGGACAGAAAGTCCAGGAGTGACCCCAACTCTCAAGAGAACTTCTCTGGGCTGCCCACGGAGGATCGGGATCCAGTACCGGAGCACTAGCCGGTTGCCAAATATCCCTCCGGCAGGCAGCTAATCCTTCCTGTTTCCCCCTATCTGAGCCGGCATCGGATCATCATCCTATGAAGCCACGCGGCGCTGCCGCATCTCCCCATCTCAACCACCGGCTTACCTTACTGTGAGCTGTTGCCGGAATCGCTCCTGTGTACCTCCCAGCGGGTCGCCGGATTCCCGACCATTGCCTTGGTGGCCTTAGCAGGTGACTCCCACGGACCCGGGACCTGGTCGCTTCTCCACCTCGCGGGTTTTGGCGCGAAGTTCCGCCATTTTGCCAAGAGCCTCACCTCCTGTGTATAAGTGCGGCTGGAGACCGCCCAGACAGTTCGTTCCTGCACCCTGCTGAGGGGAGGCTAGCCGACCGGTCAGTCCCGGCTGTTTAGCGCACACTGGGGAGAGCGGAGTCTTTGAGGAGCTTGTCACCTGAGGCCGCTTCAGATCGGGAGGCCGCACTGCATCCACGTAGGTAAGAGAAATCTGTCGGGGTGCCGGAGGGGCTTAGAGGGACACCTCCAGCATATGCAGTCTGACCGATAAGATTGGTCACATATTCAGCCCTTACCCGCATCTTGAGGGCAGCCTAGCTTTGCAAAAGATAAGGGCGTTTTGGGACCTTTTACTGAGCAGCTGAGGCCTATTTAACTATTACAAACGAATTCACACTTGCTTAGCAGCCACTAAAGTTTTATAACACTTATTGGGGGTGTATGAGGAGCACTTCTACTAGCACTGACATCTCCCTTACAAGGTGTCCTGAAATACACCACCTGAGGTTAATGGTTTAAACACCCTGAATTATTCTAAATGCTGCAACTCTCACCTTGGTGAGCCAGGAGTCCTGATTTACTTGCATAGTTCATTCCTTTATCTGTGTACCCAGTCAGTGTTTGCTCAGAGACCTCTAACAGAGACAGAATATACTATTACATTATAGCCCCACAGACATCCTATTCTGCAAAAACTCTGAACAGTCTTTCTGGTGGAACATCTTCCAAAACAATATTTGATAACTTCAATCCCTGTTTGGTAGCTATATAAGCCAATTTCACACGCAGGGTACTGATTTGGGACAATAAGTGTTTCAATACCTGCCTTATCCCCCGCTGCTGCGTCAGCTAAATGTTCTCTGTTGCATACAGAGTGGAGTGTCATTATTGTCACTTTATTGTTACTTATGTGTATTGATTCTGGGTTTGTAGGCACTGATCCCATAGTTTAGATACACTACCTGCCCCTTTCTCTCTTAGATACCAAAAATACCACTAGAGATCTGTACAACATACTGACAGCCTCTTTGGGCCACTCACCACACTAAAATAATAAACTTCAAACAACACCCTTCAACCAGATTAGAGCTAGATTTCACCCACTACTGCTCACTCACACAGATACACTTATCTAACCTTCCACACACTAACGTTCTACAGTACACTCACTCATCACACGTGCACCATTCACACCCTGATTACACCACACTGCACCCCCACTATTTGTTTGAGAGCAGTGTCTTTGCATAACTTGCATTTTTTCATTTACAGGACGTGTGGTATCATTTTATTTAGACCCCAGTTCCTCCTGCCTGACCGCGGCACTTTTTGGAAACTTGTTAGTTCATAGAGAAAGCAATCTCAGCTTCTCGACCTGTGCATCGGTCAGCAGGAGTCACTGTTCTATATATTTTGTGCTGATGAATCCATAGGAGTGTTAATTCTATCTTATCTTATTGAACCCCCCCTTTGGACTCCTCCTTTCCGGCCTGCTCACGTGGGCTGGTCACCTCCACTCTCCTTTTCCCCTTCCTTCAGGTCGTATCCCTCCTTCCCTGAGTCCGAAGGGGGGGCACCACTCTTAAGGAATATTGAGGTGCCTTCCTATAAGTAAAGGGTAATTTGCATAAGGCGCCCACCTGGCCTCTCTCTCCGCTTGAGTCGTTTTTTTTCTGACAGACATTGCGTACTGTAGGGCAGCATTCAGCCCATAAGCGCCACTATGGGGAGATAGAGGTTTCAGGTGGACGGCTGGCCCTACTCCGTTATGTAATATTACTGTACATGAGTATTTTCTTCTTTTCACTTTGTCAACCTGTTAGGCCCACAAGCCTCCCTAGCAATCTCTAATTCAAGCTCAACTGTTTAATATACGGTATTCATATCTCATATGAAAATGCCCCATAATGCCAGGAGGCATTCGAAAACACCAGGACCAGTTAAAAAAACGGTCCTGGATCACTTCATGCAACCTCCAAAAGATCAGATTGAAGACTCCAATGAAGGTCAGAGTGACTCTGAATCTATGGGGGACGGCTCCCAACCTGACCTTATGCCACACGTCAGATCACAACACCTAATTACGGAGGCTACCCTTAAAAAAATGTTCGCAAACCAAACTATCTCCATAACCAAGGAAATTCAGCGTAACCATGCTGAACTCCGCAAGGACAGAAGAAAACAGGATGATCTTGCCACCGACCACACAAACTTACTGTCCTACTCGGAATCTCTAGCGGACCAGATTAGTCAGCTGGAGTTCAAACTTGCTGATGTGGAGGATAGGGCATGCAGAAACAACATAAGATTTCGAGGAATACCTGAGGACATCCAACCTGCTGAGATTCAAAACTTCTTAAAGGATCTCTTCAAAGACCTGCTAGGTCCAACAGAGGGGCTAACTAACACCATGGAAAGAGCTCATAGAGCCTTACGCCCCAGAACTGTCACACAGGAGAAACCGAGAGATGTCATAGTCTGCTTCCATAGTTTTCTCTTCAAGGACAGACTCATGCAGGCGGCTTTCCGGAAGCCACAGATATCAGAGCGATTCAAGGACATCCAGCTGCTGCCCGATCTATCCGCACACACTTTACAGCACCGAAGATACTTCCAGACGGTTACGCTGATCCTTCGCAGGGAAAACATCAAATACAGGTGGGGCTACCCTACTAAATTAATAATAACAAAGGACAACAAAACATTCACTGTGACCTCTCTTTCTCAAGGGACTTCTCTCCCCTGGGGCAATGGGGCCTCATGGCAGTCGACCCGAGGGGACCTCCCTCTGTTCAATCTAAGCTAAGAGTCACGGCTCCCGAATGGTCTGTTAAGGAACAAAGGTCAAAAAGGATGAGAACGCCGCAGACTATAGATACAACACAACCGGAGTCCCTGTCCTCCTGAAATTTGAGCTTGCTTCTGTCACATACCACAGGTCTAACATGATAAAATATACCTATCTCTACTCTCCTTCCCTTTGGTTGATATACTAACGTGTCACGGAGTAGGGTCTGCACTGTTTGATATATGTAATCTTCTGTTTATATATAGCCACATTTTACTGTCTCATGTTGGGTCTCTGTGTCCACATTGTTCATTTCATTTTGTTGCCTTATGTTAGGCTCCTGTGTTCACTTTGTTCATTATGTTTTGATTGTGCCCCTCTTGGGGCCCTCAGGTTGACATTTACTCGTACCTTAGTTTGCCCTCCTACTACTTATTCATCTAGTTAATGGTGTGGGGCTGGACCTTCCAGCTCCTCTGCCCATACATTTGCCCTTAGCTCCCCCCTCCACAGGTTAACCCACACCAGGGTTCCACCTAGGTGGACTATTTACACCTGTACTGTCGATACATTCCTGCATTACGTGCTGATTAACTCCCCTCCCTTCCTTCCCGTCCCAACCTTTACCTTAGCCTCCCAGATCCCTCCTGCCCATCCACTCCCCTGGGTTAGAAGCGGAAAATGTCCCGTTTACGAGTCTACACGCATAACATCAGAGGCTTAAACTCTCCCTTCAAGAGAAGCTTACTCACCCGTACGCTTAACCATCACAACCCCGACGTCGTATTCCTACAAGAAACACACTGGTTGTTAGATGCTCCACATAGATTCCATTCTCTTTCATATACGACCATAGAGTGCTCCTCGTTTATAAAAAAAGCACAAGGGACTGCAGTCATGATTCATAGGAGGGTAGCTTACGAGGAAATCCGGGTACTAAGAGACCCCCAGGCTAGATTCACTATAGTAGTTTGCAAGCTGGATCATGTCACACATACCCTAGTTTCAGTATACCTGCCCAACTCTCACCAACCTGCATGCCTTAGGAAAATTCTGAGATTAATTGATCAACACAAACAGGGTAGAGTCATAATAGCTGGGGACTATAACATGATCTGGGACCCTAAACTAGACCGCAAGACTTTATCCCCAACTAAGACCTCCTCCCAATTGAGTCTCCTCTCCAAACGCTTCAAATCTATCATGTCTGAATTTGGGTATTATGACATTTGGAGATCGTTACACGCTACAGATAGGGATTTCACCCACTTCTCCCAGGCACATAAAACCTACTCTAGGTTAGATCATATCTTCTGCTCGGCCTCGACCTTAGACTCAGTACTCCAATCTAATATCCCCCTCTGTTCATGGTCCGATCACGACCCAGTCCTGGCGGACTTACGCACAGGCGATCCCTGCCTACATAAAGGGGGTGGTCTCTTCCGCGCAATATCCTAGCAGACATACCCTTCAGGGAAGAGTTATGAAGAGATCTTGTAGAACTTATCTAACTTAATGACAACGGCCAGACAACGGATGATACACTCTGGGGAGCTATTAAGGCGGTATCCAGAGGCTATATCATCAGCAAGCAAGCCCGACTTAGGAACCTGGCTGGGCTAACTCTAGCCCAGGCTCACTGCAAACTTAGGCTACTTGAATCCACCAACAGAGCCAACATTACAGAAGCACTGACCTCCCAGATTTCAGCCGTGCGCTCTCATATCAATCTTCTTGAGCTGCGACGTACTCAAGAAAATCTCACAAAACTCAAGCAGCTATTTTATTATAAAGGCAATAGGGCTGATACTTTGTTAGCACACAAATTGCGCCAGCGGAATAGCACATCTCGCATACACCAAATCATATACAACAACAAGACTCACAAACTCCCGTCACAGATAGGGGATTGCTTCTCAGACTATTACTCCAAACTCTACAATCTTGAGAGTTCTGAAATCAAAACCCCCGCCTCCACACTGCAGATTAGAAAATTCCTTGATTCTCTAAACCTTCCGTCTCTAACGACGGAACAACAAGAATCTCTGGCCAATCCGTTTTCCCAGTTGGAAATTAAGCAGGTTATCCAGCGCCTCAAACCCCTTAAGACTCCTGGCCCAGATGGTTTTCCCGCACAGTTTTACAAAACCTATAGTCAAGAATTGATCCCGTTGCTCCTCAGGTTTTTTAACTCTGCCAGACAAGAAGGGAGTTTTAAACAAGAATTCTTGGAGGCTGAGATTATTATGATCCCCAAGCCAAACAAAGACCCCTCCTATTGCCCCAATTATAGGCCCATCTCGCTTATAAACGTGGACATAAAAATTTACTCCAAGCTCCTGGCCAATCGAATATGTAAACTCCTGCCCACCCTAGTCAATCCAGACCAAGTAGGGTTTATACAAAGTCGCGAGGGCCCCGATAATACTAGGCGCCTTATCAACATTGTATGCGAATCAACGAGAATGAACAAGCCTTTCTCGGTTATCTCTCTAGATGCCGAGAAGGCTTTTGACAGAGTCAGATGGAGTTACCTCTGGGAAACTCTCGATGTCTTTAAATTTCCCTCCGACATTCGCCTCGCGATCCAAGCTCTATACTCCAGTCCCACGGCAGCGGTCAGGGGGGTAGGGTTCCATTCCACCCCATTTCCCATCTTTAACGGTATGAGGCAGGGTTGCCCACTCTCCCCGCTCCTGTTCGCTCTGGCAATCAAGCCGCTCGCAGAAACAATACGCACCGACAAGGGCTTAATAGGAATCACTCTCTCTGGCTCCAGACACAATATCGCCTTGTTTGCAGACGATGTGACGGTGTTTTCTGCAGACCCACTTCGCACAATTCCTAGACTCCTGGAAATACTAGAGGACTTTGGCTCTCTCTCCTTCTATAAGCTTAACGCCCCCAAAACAGAAATCTACTGGTGGGGTTTCCCCCAAAACTATGTCACAACCCTTCAAAAAACAGTTTGACTTCAAATGGTCTAGCAAATGGATTACCCATCTCAGAGTTAAAATCTCTAACGATTTGAAACAGATGGTCAAGGATAATTATCTTCCCCTGCTGGCGGATCTGCGTATGTTAAAAAATGTTTGGGACCACAAGAACATCTCTTGGATGGGCCGTATAGCTTCCCTTAAAATGTCGTTCCTCCCTCGGCTCACCTATCTGTTTAGATGCCTCCCGATCAGAATACCCACCCACCTTCTGCTACAATTTCAAAGTGAGTGTGCAAAATTTATCTGGCAGAACAAAACTCCCAGAATAGCCCATAAAACCCTACAGTTTCCAGTCCAGCTGGGGGGTCTGGCTTCCCCATCCATAGCAAAGTACTACGAGGGAGCCATGCTCACGCATATCTCCCAATGGGGAGTGCTTCATTCACAAGACAGGTGGCGAGACATTGAACAAGCCTCACTACCCTTTGATATCTACCTAAAGAACCTAATCTGGACCCCGGTCCATAGTCGTAGAACCCTGAATATTCATAATGTCGTAGTTTTGGAGTGCCTGGCAATCTGGGATAAGATTCGGCACCGCAAATTGATTGCGCCACACCCCTCCCCGATCACTTCCATCCCGGGGCTTTTCACTGGCCTTGCAGAAACACACCCCAACACGTGGGCTCGGATAGGTGTAAAACAAGTTTCAGACTTTTGGTCAGGGTCCAGCGGGGACGGATATATCTCGTTGCCTATGGACAGACCTCGGGAAGACATTCCGTCCTACCTCCACTTCGAACTTACTAGGATTAAGAGTTTCCTTTCTAGCTGGGGATTCTTCCCCGCTGCCCCACGCCAGCTTACCCCATGGGAGTCTGTGTGGAAGGGAGGACGTAGACTCCATAAGCCTCTTTCGAGACATTACAGTCTGCTTGAGGGTACCGTGCCCCCAGACCTGGCCCAACACCTGCGTAAGTGGGACACTATTCTTCACACTCGAATTTCGGCAAACGCTTGGCAGGGGTCCCTCACCTTAACTAAAAAATCATTGCATTGTGTAACAATGTTCGAAACACATAAAGTCATTTCACAATGGTATCTGGTCCCCGCGCGGCTGGCCAAGATGTTTCCGACATCTTCTCCACAATGTTGGAGGGACTGCGGTTCTCATGGCGACATGCTACATATATGGTGGGAGTGCCCTAGGTTGACTCCTCTGTGGAACACATGTTTCCGCACTCTGTCTGCTCTTAGGATTCAGTTACCCAAAAGCCCTGCCACGGCACTTCTACACCTAAACTTGCACGCCCTCCCCAAACATCAGCAGATTTTCTGCGTTTATCTCCTGTCATCAGTAAAAACTAATATTGCCAGATGCTGGAAGAGGGCATCTCCCCCTAGATGGACTGACATTCTCAAAACAATGGCCTACTTACACGCTATGGAAAAAGACATATATTATAGTTTGGACAGAATTGACCTTTTTGAAATGGTTTGGGCTGACTGGACAGACATACACGATTCTACATGGCTTCCCCAGGTTAGTGTATAAGAACCCACGCTGCGTCTACCGCAGATGACCCCCGGTAGGGACCCCCCCCTCTCCCACCCCTATAGATGTGCCCCCCCCCCCCCATCCTCCCTTGAAAATCGCCTGGAAATGTATCGACTTCCATCTCTGAAACTGGAATATATCAGTTGTATTCTTCATACTCAAGTACTTATCTATATGTTGTGTACTATAATGTGCAGGGGCCCTGAGAGTCCCCAATTATTGTTATATATTGTTTAATACGAATAAAAATCTAAAAAAAAAATAAAAAATCCATAGTTATGTGTGTCCAAGGTTGATTGGGAATGGACAATGGTGTAAGCCATGAGGCAAGGATAGGGGAGTCTTATTGGCAGCACAGGTCATTCAGGCTTTTACATAATCCTGTGAGTCAGACTTCATGGTAGGCCACCATACATGTTGGGAAAGAAGCTTAAAGGTTCTTGTCAGACCAGGATGTCCTGATAGTTTACTGTCATGAGCCCAGGATAGCACAGGAGTGCGAAGGTTCGGAAGTATAAAGAAGATCTCAGGAGCCACGGGGGCTTCAGGAGGCTTTCTAAACTGGGCACGTTGCAGTCTTTGTAGTAGAGAGGTGTTAAGTTGAGCAACCACACAGGAAGGGGATATGATGTGTTCAATAGGAGCTTCAGAAGAGTCACTAGATTGAGTAAACCGACGGGAAAGGGCGTCAGCCTTTTAATTCTTGGTCCCAGGAAGATAAGAGACTACAATGTTAAAACGGGAAAAGAATAAGGCCTACCCGGCCTGTAAAGGATAGAGTCGATAAACAGTCTCTAAGTACGTCAGATTCTTGTGGTCAGTGAGAATATGAATGGGGTTAGCGGTAACCTCTAGCCAATGACACCATTCAGTCAAGTCCATCTTAATGGCTAAGAGTTCACGATTACCCACATTGTAATTCCTCTCTGCAGAAGTTAAATGTATAGAAAAAAAGGCTACAGGGTGCAACTTGGAGGTCAAAGGATCCTTTTGGGGTAAGACTGCTCCAGCTCCTCTCAGAGACATCAACCTCTAAAGTGAACTGCAGGTTAGGATCAGGATGGCGGAGCACATGAGTAGAACAAAAGACCTTTTTCAGATGAGAGAAAGCATCCACGGTTACAGGAAGCCAATTCTTACAGTCTCTGTTTCGTTTAGTCAGCTCAGTGAGTGGAGTGACTATCTGGGAGAAGTTCTTTATAAACTTGCGGTAATAGTTGGAGAACCCCAAGAATCTCTGTAGTTCCTTTAATGAGATGGATTGAGGCCATTCCAGAACTGCGGTTAGCTTAGTAGGATCCATGGCAAAACCTTCCTTCGAGATGACATAGCCAAGGAACTGGATCTGGACTTGATCAAACTTACATTTCTCCAGTTTGGCTACCAGAGAATTGTTCCTGAGGCAAGATAGTACCTGTCTTACATGCTCATGATGCTCCTCAAGGGTGGAGGAGAAATAAGGATGTTATCCAGATAGTCGATGACAGTGCGATAAAGGAGGTCACGGAAGACATCGTTGACAAATGCTTGGAAGACAGCAGGGGCATTACTCAGCCCAAAAGGCATTACAAGGTATTCGTAATGCCCGGATCTCGTGTTAAAGGCAGTCTTCCATTCATGTACTGGGAAGATACCAATTAGATTGTACGCCCCTCGTAGGTCCAACTTAGTGAAGTAGCAAGCATTTTTGAGCGAATCGTATAGTTCAGTGATCAAAGGATCACTTTGATCCATCATCTTGGTATCTTCTAGTAGATAGTGATTCTTGATAGTGATGTTGTTTAGGGTTCTGTAGTCGATACAAGGTTGATAGCCTGCTAGAAGAGTGCCAGTGATTTTTTTCTTCCAGCTCAGCTAGGGGCAACAATCCAGACCAATTGGTATGAAGTGAATTGACAAACTCTAAAATAGGCTTCGAGATCTTGATTCACTCTCTCTGATAGCCCATTAGTTTGGGGATGGTAGCCAGAAGTCAAGGAAACAGTGGTTCCAATCAATTTGCAAAAAGCTTTTCCAAAAGGTAGAGATGAATTGAGGACCTCTGTTAGAAACAATGTTCACGGGAATGCCATGAAGTCGTACCACATGTAACAGAAAAAGTCGATAATTCTTGGGCAGACGGTAGCTTGTTTAAGGGTATAAAATAAGCAAGTCTGGAAAATCGATCCACCACAAACTAGATAACAGTATGATAGTCAGAAGGAGGGAGGTCTACAACAAAATCCATAGTTATGTGTGTCCAGGGTTGTTTGGGAATGGACAATGGTTGGAGTAAGCCATGAGGCAAGGATCAGGGAGTCTTATTGGCAGCACAGGTCATGCAGGCCTTTACATAATCCTGTGAGTCAGACTTCATGGTAGGCCACCATACATGTTGGGAAAGAAGCTTAAAGGTTCTTGTCAGACCAGGATGTCCTGATAGTTTGCTGTCATGAGCCTAGGATAGCACAGGGGTGCGAAGGTTTGGAAGTATAAAGAAGATCTCAGGAGCCGTGGGGGCTTCAGGAGGCTTTCTAGACTGGGCACATTGCAGTCTTTCTAGTAGAGAGGTGTTAAGTTTAGAGACCACACAGGAAGGGGGTATGATGTGTTCGATAGGAGCTTCAGAAGAGTCACTAGACTGAGAAAACCGATGGGAAAGGGCGTCAGTAATAGTTGGAGAACCCAAGAATCTCTGTAGTTCCTTTAATGAGATGGGTTGAGGTCATTCCAGAACTGCGGTTAGCTTAGTAGGATCCATGGCAAAACCTTCCTTCGAGATGACATAGCCAAGGAACTGGATCTGGACTTGATCGAACTCACATTTCTCCAGTTTGGCTACCAGAGAATTGTTCCTGAGGCAAGGAAGTACCTGTCTTACATGCTCATGATGCTCCTCAAGGGTGGAGGAGAAATAAGCATGTCATCCAGATAGTCGATGACAGTGCGATTAAGGAGGTCACAGAAGACATCGTTCACAAATGCTTGGAAGACAGCAGGGGCATTATGCACCCCAAAAAGGCATTACGAGGTATTCATAATGTCCGGATCTCATGTTAAAGGCAGTTTTCCATTCATGTCCTGGGAAGATACGTATTAGATTGTACTCCCCATGTAGGTCCAACTTAGTGAAGTAGCTAGCATTTTGGAGCGAATCGTATAGTTCAGTGATCAAAGGAATAGGATAGCAATTCTTGATAGTGATGTTGTTTAGGGCTCTGTAGTCGATACAGGGTCTGAGTCCACCATCCTTTTTACTGACAAAAAAGAAGCCAGCCCCAGCAGGAGAAGAGGAAGGGTGAATAAAACCTTTAGCTAGGTTCTCTTGGATATATTCTTCCATGGCCTTGGTTTCAGCTTGGGAGAGTGGATAAGTCCTCCCTTTGGGAAGTGGGGCTCCAGAAAAGAGGTTAATTTTGCAGTCGTAAGGACAGTGGGGTGACAGCACATCAGCTGCTTTCTTTTCAAACACATCTGTAAAATCTGCATATACTGAGGGAAGACTTGAAGGGGTCATTAGACTGGCTATCGGTATGTGGTGCAGTGGAGTAACCTTAGCCAAGCAGGAGTGGAAGCAGGATGTACCCCAGCAGGCTAACTGTCCCTCAGTCTAGTCGAACTGTGGATTGTGTATATGAAGCCAAGGAAGATCAAGGATAATTGGTTGTGCTGGCGAATAAATTATAACGAACTGCAACTGTTCGGTATGAAGGACTCCCACAGTCATGGTTAGGGGTGCAAATTCAAAATGGATTAAACCTGATCGAAGGGGAGTGCCATCCAGAGTAGTTATTTTAAGACATTGTTTTTTCTGCAGAAGAGGCAACCCTGCCTGAATCATGAAAAGGTGACCTAGAAAATTTCCTGCTGCCCCTGAATCAATAAAGGCTTGAGCATGGACAGAATTCTGAAGAAAGGTAAGAGTAATAAGTACCAGGGTCCGAGAAGAGTGAGGGGATTTTGTAGTGGCCATGCTTAGAGGTACCCTAGTTTTATTCTCTAAGCATTGGCCTTTCCCAGCACCCAGGAGTACACACAGTAACACCTATACTTGGGAAGTGTAGTAAGGGAAAAAGAGTACTTACATAGGTGCAGATTTGCGCCAAGGAGGACACACAGGTGCAATCAGGAACGGCATCCAGGAGAGAGAGACAGCGTGTCGTGATGACGTCATTGCCGCATGCTCTGAACCACCGCCGCATCTATGGCAATGGCCATAGAAACGAGTCACCAACACCGCATCTATGGCAGCGGCCATAGAAATGAGTCAACAATGCCGCTTCAATGGCAACCGCCATATTGAGCAGCGACGTTGCAGCGGCCTGACACCTGATGGCCGTTAATCCACACTGGCTGGCAATGATGAAGGCGATTGTCGCCAGTTGCTACTTGTACCAGGTTTACCTCATACAAGACCCCAAATTCCTCTTTGGTCCAAGTGGCGGGGTTAGCGGGGCTCCCTGACTCCAAACAATGGGCTGCGGCTCAGGAAACTCCAGCTGGTGCTCTGGTCCAGTTGGTAGGGGAGGGTTCCGTGGGCAATTTGACCATACAAGGCCCATCTAATTGCACCCGTAGAACCGGATTCCCATCCTCCGGTGTGGAATGGGGCCAGATGGATGGGTTTGAGCCAGTTGGGCTGAAGGGTATCGGCTGGCCGCTGGAATACGAGGATGTGCTGCAGCAGGATGGACCACTGGTCGAGGTTCAGTTCAAACCATGCATCAGGCATCTGGAAACTGGTCCGCCAGAACTGCTGCTTGATCTACAGTGGTGTGTTTCCGATCCCGGACCCATTCTCATACCTCCGGCGGGCAGTGGTCATAAAAGTGCTCCAGAAGGATGAGCTCTGAGGCTTGTTCCAGGGTGGTCACTTGGCTACCCGAGAACCAATACTCCAGGAAGCAGGTGAAATGGTGGTTCCACTCGGTAAAGGGTTGCCCCTCTATCCTTCTCAGACTCCGGAACTTGAGACGATGCGCCTCCAGAGTGATGGCATACTGGGCCAGGATGTGCTCCTTCACTCCGCTTATCTTCCAGGGGGATAGCTTCAAAAGCACCCAAAGCCCTCCCGACAGCTTTCCTATCAGGAGGGTAAGCCAATCTGCTTCACCAATGCCCTGCAGCTCACACTGGGTTTCAAATGCCTGTAGGTACCGATCAATTTCTTCCTCTCCATCTTTAAAGGCACGGAAGTCCTCATGGAGTAACTTCTTTTGGGGTGGAGTGGGCCTCAGATCGGTAGGTGCGGCTTCCCCCAGAGCCTTCTGCACCTCCAGCATCTTGAGTGGTGTCAGCAATAATATGAATTATTACCTCCTGTGGTGGGGTAGTCCCATAAAGTGCAAGCTGCCTGGTTCACTGGCCTGATCGCTGGCTCGGTCACCCTCCATCAGCTCTGAAATGTTAGCTGCTTTCAGCTTGTTGCTGGCAACTTGTCCATGAGCTTCCAGCAAGTCTTTCAGGGTACTCCTCTTAATCCCAGAGTACCGTTACTCCTTCCAAAGGGGTCCTGTTGGTGGTTGGAATGTTCCAGATAGAAGGAAACATCCCACTGTTGCCAACCAGAAGTCACAGACACCAGATACCCTGACTGGGTATGTCCCCCAAAAGGATCTTCTTCATCCCGGAACCTATAGCTGCAGAGCTGGAAAATGATTAAAGCAAGTAGCCCACCCTAATAACCAGTATTAAGGTGATACACAAACTGCTTTAGTGAGACAAACACACAGCTTATATACACAATTGCCATCTGATAAGAGCCTAATCTGATCAAGAGAGCGCCGCCCCTCCATAGGAGCCATAGGCACATAGAGATCCCACAATAGCTAGGTCATAGTTTTGGGGTGATCCTGAGGGCAGCTATTCTAGGGTATCATTGGAGAGCTCCGGGCCCCCAGATGTCACAGTCCAAAAAGCAACATGATTCATGGCCATGGACTGGAGCGGCAGCCTGGCAAATGGTACTCAGGAAAAGTCTGAGGTGGGGGTTGTAAAAAACACAGGTTCCCGAGTGAGCTTCCTATTAGTAATCACCCCAACCCATGCCCATCAAAGGTATGACAAGTCCCCAGAAGAGCAGAGCTCTAGAGCAAAGGGTTTCAGGAGCAACCTAGGTTAAAGTCCAGCGGGAATCTCTAGCGATACCAGCCGGTGAAAAGTTCCATAAGATCCCTGCTGGGACTTGGCAAGGCAAGAAGGGGGTAAAGTGGGGTAGCGATCAGCTCTTTCAGGGCAAAGTTCCATTACTGCACAAATAAAGGGGACTGGTGAAAAACATAATAATCCAAATAGGGGAAGGGGTTGCCCTGGCAGCCTGGTATCCATAACAGTAGTGTTGTAAAGTAGATGCACTTCACCATAGCAGTGTTGTAAAATAGATGCGCTTCACCATAGTAGTGTTGTAAAGTAGATGTGCTTCACTATAGTAATGTGGTAAAGTAGATGTACTTCACCATAGCAGTGTTGTAAAGTTGCACTCACAGGAACGAACAACTGGCTCAATACCATTGTTAGCCTGTTCTATGGCGATTTACCACTTAGGTGCAACTTTTTAGCCCCGTAATGCTTTTCACGGAGTTGAACTTTCCTTTAGTATATCAGTCTGATCCCGTATATATATATATATATATGTGTGTGTGTGTGTGTATATATATATATATATATATATATATATGTCCTTATACTGCCCCAGTGACAGGACTCTTGTACCCAGTATATATATAAAATGGGCTAGTGCTCCCCCATCTTCAAAAGTCACCAGCCGCCACTGCATAGATCACTGATTGTACTTTATTAAAATTCAAATTTACCTCGAATACCCCACCTGGATGGCTCTGCTGACAAGTTTTACATGGCTAATGGCCACACCATAGCTGTGCCCCTGCTTTAGTCTTTCTTGCTTTCAATTCAGCTAATGCGTAGTCAAATCCCTAAAACAGCACACACACCAATCAAAACAGTGGATTGCAATGGGATTCACTGTTAATTTTGTGCCACTTGCTTTTGTAGAGTGAGGGTCTGTTATTAATGAGAAAAACTTTATATCTGAAGAACACTCATTAAGGACAAGGAAAAGGGCGGTCAGCAGTCTTCTTAGGAGCTGGACAGCTCGCTGTAAAATAGAAGAGGGGTGGATGATCAACACTGAAAAAGTATAAGTAAAATTTTCATAGATATACAAAAATCATAGCTCAAAATGCAAATACACTACGTTACGTAAAAGTACAGTAATATACAAACACATGTTTTTTTTAACACAGTTTGCTGACACTTTACTGTACTCATCTGAGAACAAATACTACAGTTGTCAAGATATAAGAGCCCTGAGTTTTTTCTTTCTCTTTTTTTTAAAGGGGGTAGGGATAATGATCTATGCATTAATTGAAGACCAGCGCACAATTTAGATGCAATGCGAACGCAACCTCGCGTTTGTATTTTACGGATGCTTTGCACTCATGAGATCGCGCTTCCATAGGCTCCAATGGGAGCCTCATTCTCATGCTGAGAGACACGGCATGAGGAGAACTAGCGCAGCGAAGGGGGTAAGTCGCTCAGCAATGGGCAAAAAATTGTAAATATATGTTTAAAAAATATATACATATATATCTATGTGTTAATATGTGTACATGTATATATATATATTTATATAAATAAATATTTACAGGAAACACACAGTACCCATAGAATGCGATGTAAAGGCACTTTTCAGCGCACCTGCCAACTTTAACCTCTTTTTTATTAAAACAAATGCTACATTTTTTTTAATAAAAAAAATGAATATTCTTTATTTTGGGGGCAATTGGGGTACATTTTTAAAAATAACCACATTTTCTGATCGCTAATTGCTACTGCGAACACAATATATTAGCGCTCCACTTGTAATCTAGCCTGTATTAGGGTAAGAACCTACTTTGGGATTGTGATCCCAGAGTTCTTACTCTTGGCTGAGGTGGTGTTATAGTAAAGGGTCCTGTTTGCGGAGGATTTAAGAAGACAAGTTCTATTGGTGGGAGAACCAATAGCATAGATGTTTTTTATTAGGGTTAACTTAGGTAGGAGGGCCCTAATGCAAATATTTTTTTGGGTCCCCAAAAGGTAACTAAGTAGTAAGCAATATGAATAATATACATGCCGCCTGGTATAATGATTTTAAGAATAGACATATAGATATGAAACCTGCACTAATAAAAGGCTCCCCTGCATTAGGATTGTACACATTCTGCACACGCCCATTTATAGAATGGTTACTATTTATTTTTAAAAAGTGATACAATTACTATAAACTGGGTACTGGTAGACAGCTGCCAGTACCTAATATGGCTACTACTAGTTAGCGGAGGGAGGGTTAAAGAGCTGTTTGGGAAGGACCAGGGAGGTGGGAGGTTTAAGGAGGGGTCCCTACAATGCAAAAAACAGAAAATAAAAAAATGGCTTAAACTGCATACTGCCAGACCCTATCAGTACCTAAGATGGGGGTGACCAGTGGGGGGAGGGGAAATATGTTTGGGAGGGGAGGGGAGGGATACATTTGGTGGGAGGGTAAGGCTTACACTAAAATAATAATACCCTTGCTAGCTAACAATATAAGTGTAGTGCACAGCTGCCATTAGCAGCATTCTTATTACCAAAAAGCTATGGCAAAGCCATGCATGTCTGCCATTTCTGAACAAAGGGAATCCCAGAAAAACTCTTATAACCATTTGTCTTATGACTGCCCAAGTGGTATGTAAATAATTTCAATAAGAAGCTAACATTTCTTTAATATGATCACATTTGGTGGCAAAACAGTGACATGAAATATACCAAAAAGGGCTTAGATCAATACCTTGGGTTGTCTACTAAAAAAAATATATAGTTTTGATAGATAATTAAAAAAACAAGGCTATTTCTGTTTAAATGGAGTAATAGCAAATATACTGTAAATTCTCCAGTATTTTGGGCAAGTTTTTCTCTGAAATTCCCGGCAGGGAAGAGGGCAGGGGCTAATCATAATATAACATAATTAGACATTTATGTGGCATGATTTAAATTTTTGTAGAAGGTGTAATTAGAGTTGGACTTATATAGACAGAAGGTATTAATTTTACAGGAGATAAATTAATTATTTAGTAGGGTAACGGGTAGGAGGTCATCCAATTACGGGGATCAGTTACTGTGAGGTTTACTAATAGTTGGGTTATCTAGAGGATAGGGACATCCCTTAGTGTAGTGTTTGTACTAGAGTCACAATAAGGGGTAAATTTACCATCCCTGCAGGTGGACAAGTTCCCAAGTAGTAAACCTGTCTGGCTGTAATCGCCATTTGCAATGTTTCCTTGCACTGCAAAATTTATCATTGCACAAGAGGATACTTGTGCAATGCTGCACCCTGCTCAGATGCAACCAATTGCACTAGAGCAGGGTATGTCAATCACCCCGAACAAGAGAGTGTCTTGGTGACTGAACTCACCATTTCTGAGGTGGCTTAAGGAAAAAAAGAAGAAGCCGTTTTTGCTTTTTAAATATGTGGCAGCAGGCTCGCTTATGCTAACCTGCTCCACATAGCCGGAAAATCTGGGAACGCAGCTTAATAAATTTACCCTTATGTGAGAATTTTTGGAGGTGAAATTTTGGTGTTGAGTTTCTTCTTGTAATGGGCTTGGTGACAATGCCCTGGTGAACCGTGGACAGAGTTAAATAATGTTGGATCTATAAACACAAATCTCTCGATGGCAAAAACCTTGAGCTGGGTCCTGTTATCTAAAGTAATAAACTCTATAGTCCATTTATCAACTTACTGATTTCCTGTTGCTGTGAGCTGTAGAGTATGTTGGCACCTCATGATTAAGTTCTAATAATGCTGGCGGGGCTCTGAGCATTGTTGATGCCGTTGCTATGTACAGGAACAGAACAAGATCAGATAAGAGGCAAGCGGGGGAGTAGCAGCCTTGGCAATGCTTCATTTAAAATGCTGGCTTGGGACTTGAAACAAGGGACAGAAGACAGATTGTGGTTTTTAACTCTTCACTGTCAAAGACTGATTGGACATTGATATGTAATAATAATAATAATGATAAAGAATAATAATAATATTAATAATCATACGGGTCTATATAAATAGTATGAACCTTTTGTGTATCAATATACTAGAGAAGTACACAAGACTTTAAACAAATGTTATATATGCATAAAGATCTCCTCTCACAATATGGTTTAATGAACATCACCACTGAAATAGTATTCAAATCCATGGCCTCAGTCTTTCCGATATCGAGTTTCAAATTTGGCCAATTAGGTCAGTGTGTTTTTCGAGTGATCATAATTCCAAAAGGCTTCTGCCAATAAAAGGTCTCAGTCATGAATCAGTTTTCACAAACATGTTTTTATTTTCGATAACTTCATATTAAAGAGATAGATATTTGTAATGCAAACAAAATGACAAATACAAAAGGCTATTTGGTAGCTCCAAACATCAGAGTTGTTTGGAATGATTTATACCATGTACCAAAACATGTAGTCACTTTTGTAAATGTTAACATTAAAACATCAGCATTTTAAGAAAATATAACCAAGCTCGCCTCTTCTTGGAAAAGATTGCCCATGTAGCCCTGTTAAATACAGTATTATTGGGTCTAATGTGTAAACTATATGAGATTCACAAATGCAGTTCACCATATTGGACATGTTATTATTTTTTCGCTCTAATATAAAGAGCAGGAGCCTCAAATCCCTCAATATGCAACAAAATATATACATACGATGAAGAAATACCTCATGTCTGAGTCCCACACTATAGACATCCATACCAAGCCCACAGGTTAATGTGGGATTGAATCTTGAGACAATTATACAATGTGACAGGAGGTTAAAAAATGTAGACTGCCCCATGAATATCAGGACAGCTGGCAAGTATGGAGTAAGGTGTAGGAAGAATGGCACTATACTGCTTGTGGGGTATGCAAGCTGGACACTGACATGAAACTGCACTATATTAATATACAGTAAGTCATAAATATACAAAGGAACTAAGACATTAACTGTTTCACCTGAGGTCTCTTAATCCATTTTCTAATTTCTCCACATACGTCTCTGTCTTTCAAATATTACTTCATTATCTCCTCCCTCTTTTTTTCTTCAGGGCTGCTTGTAAAAAAAAAAGCCAATAAATTTCCTTGACAGTGGAGATTTGCAATTAACTCCGGCCCAGAGAAACCATGTTGGATTATTAATTGCTCATTCTTCCTGCATGTGAAGACCTCAAAACCATTAATCAAAACCATTGATTATATGGCCCTTATAAATGCTTTAACTACTTTACTTCTCTCAAAGGCCAACCATATAGTAAAAGGGTAAAAAAAGGGCAGTCTCTGAGGACAGAGAAAATAATGGATATTTTTTTCTACATAAGCAATGCTCAGAAGCTACAGTGATCTACATGTAAATTGACCCCCTGGAGATGGGATTTACCAATATGGAGATAGGGTGCATGTCTGTTTATAGTGGGTTGCCTCTGTATACAAAAGATTGTATTTTCTGGTTATACACTGTCAAAAGGTTTATTTTATAGATACAGGGATGTCATCTGATTAAAGCACCCTTAAACACAGTAGAGTTACAAAATCAACAATTGCATAATAAAACTACAATGCAATAACACTTTGAATTCCAAATGAGCAATTTTTTTTATCTGACAAATTCAGTTTTCTTTCATTTTCCTGCCCCCTGTATCATGTGACAGCCATCAGCCAATCACAGACACATAAACAAAAACACAGTCTCTTGCACATGCTCAGTTGGAACTTGTGCCTAAGAAAAGTGCCCATAAAAATACTGTGCAAAATTTTAAATGGAAGTAAGCTGGAAATTGTATTATTGTTTATGTACTGTGTTTATTTATTTTAATTGCATGCTCTTTATGAAAAATGAAAGTTAAATTTGAATTTAAGTTTTTTGTTTTTTTTTAAATAGGAACTCGGAGCTATTAAAATTCCAAAGCAAAAATGTTACTGCAAGTAGTTTTTGCATTACTGTGTTTAACCCCTCTAAAATATGTTAAAGGGCCAGTAGACCCACAAAATAATGTTATATAATTCAGCGCCAGCTTACTAAAGCATAGGATTTCACACATATTTTCCTACGAAAATAAATTTTACAGAACACCGCTCTTTGCTCTACTGAGCGGGTCTGTTTTTTTCCTAAGCGCATCGGGCACGCTGTCTAGTCACAGCGCGCCCGATGGCGCCATTACACTGAATGTAGCTCGCCCCCGCTCTGGTCTGGTACCGGGAGCGAGCTACATTCAGTTTAATGGCGCGATCGGGTCGGCTGTGACTAGACAGCGGGCCCGATGCGCTTAGGAAAAAAACAGATCCGCTCAGTAGAGCCAGGAGCGGCGTTCTGCAAAATTAATTTTCGCAGGAAAATATCTGTAAAATACTTTGCTTTAGAAAGCTGGCGCTAAGCAAATGTTATTTAATTCTGCACTATGTGCAGAATTATATAACATTATTTGGTGGGTTTACTGGCCCTTTAAATCTCTTTTTGTCTATAAAGGAAAAATAGATCTCAGTCTTCAAGATGAACTGGCTTAGTATAAGCCCATCCTCTTGCATAACTCCAAACATTAACATTAGCTAGCGATGGGGTTGTGCGTGTGACATGGATGAGTCCTGGGCATGGCTGGGTAGGCTCTGGTCAGGAAGTTAGGTGTCCTGGGTAGAGCTGCAGTAGCCCCTTAATATCGGAATACCGAGAAGCTCGGAGGGGGAGGAAGGGGCCAGCCTTCCCAATCCATGACATTCCCAAAAGATGTGAGATTGTTGAGAAGTATGTTTTTTATTATTAACAAAGGGCTTTGTATTGCCCACCTTTCCTGAAAAAATACAGACCATTCTAGCCCACATTATACAGCATTACCTAGATACTATAGCTGCGGGAACTTATTTTAAATGATCATTTGTTTATAATTTAATTTAAACACATTTAGAAGAAGTTTCAAAATGACAGTTGCCCAACCTGCACCTGCAGACGTTACATAGTGGTCAAACAGTTTGGCATTGCCGGTTTAATTCATGGATTCCGGTGATGTCTTTCTAATTTACTCCTATGACCAAATTTTCTTCGTTCTCTTGGTATCGTTATTTGTAAAGCAGGAATGTAAGCTTAGGATCTCGTGCATTTTTGGTTCAGCACCTGGGTAGCACTTGCTAACTGGTGTCTAAATGTACACATACAACTTATTCATAAACTGCAATGCATTGGACTAGACTCAAGAACTAGTAAGTGTGTAGTATGTTGGCTAAGGGAAAGATGACATAGGGCTAAATTACAAGTGGCGCACTAAGGGCTAGATTAAAATGAAAGATTTTTTTCCTTTCATTCTATTGGCTGATTTGAATTTGAAGATTCAAATCAGCAAATAGGAATTCAACGGTAACCCCATATAAAAGGGGAACCTCACATTCACTATTCAGTTTTGCAGCTGGAGACCATATAAAGAACCCCTCTATGTTGAATATCATAAGAGGAGGATTGACATTGCTGCCTCCATCACTGGGAAGAAGAAGATGGACCGCTGCCTGGATGAAGATTAACTGCTGCTTGGATGAAGATAGACTTCCGCCTGGATGAAGATGGACCTCCGCCTGGATGAAGAAGATGGAGCGTCGTAGGTGTGCCAAATAGATTACATTGTGCTCATTCCAGTGGAGTTATTTACGAGAGGGCACTGACTGTCTAAAATGTAAGTCTGTCAAGGAGGCAGTCTGCAGAGGCTTAGATACAAGATAATCACAGAGGTTAAAAGTATATTAAAAGTATATTAATAAAACCGTGTTGGTTATGCAAAACTGGAGAATAGGTAATAAAGGGATTATCTATCTTTTAAAAAAATAAACATGTTCAAGTAGACTGTCCCTTTAACAGGTAGGGGAATAAAGAAGGCAGTTATCCCCAGGTAGCAGGAGTTGTGAAACCCAAACAACCTAATTGAGGTTTATTAGTTCATAGTCCCCCATATGCATGGTTAGTAGTTTGATTAATCTTACTTTGTCTTGAAAAACTGTAGGGCAGGGGAGAAATTGCATCTTTTGTCCCAAAAGGCAAGTTCAATGACACCATTGAAATGTTATATTTGAGTGTGGCGATCTCTCATTTCACTCATTGCAACTGAGCTCAGTAAAAAAAAAAAACTATGAAATTGCCAAGCGCTCTTTCCTAAATCTATTTCTCTCAGCTGGTCCTGATTTCATCACTCTTTTTTTGAACTTTATTATACATATGATGCAACATAAAGATGAACAAACAGAAACACGTTAATGTACATAAGACTTCATATAAAAGTGCATACTATACATAGGCTGCTTAGCTATAAAAATGATTGTATTATTTTGTGGGTTTGGGGGGTTGTATACTGTTAGGGGGTGTTTGTTTTGTAGGAAAAGAGCTATTATCTTTAGGGCAATGCCCTATAAAAGGCCCTTTTAAGGGTCCACAAAAAGGCCCTTTTAAGGGCCCTTTGCTAGTTTATTATAGATTAAGGGTTTTTATTTTGGGGTTGGTTTATTTGGCCCTTCTAAACTATCCAAAGCACATATCAACTTATGTGCTTTGGATAAAATCTCCCTGAGTGGCTGTAGAGTACTTTATAAATGATGTGTGGGGTCTGCACAATGTTTGTGCGTCCGGCTGATTTAATCATCTTTGACGACCCCAGTAAGCAATTGCCACCCTGCTTCTTCCCAGTCCGCCACTGGTGTAGGTTTAGCAGTTGTGAAAAAATAAATACATTATGTACCTAGCAAGGCAAATAGCAAATGCTGTTTCTCTGTAGAGGGAGGTCCAGTTGTGTAGCAATGGTAGAGCTTCTATAACAAGCTTAGAGATTCCAATGGGAAGACGTATTTTAGTGGAGGAGAATAAAGCACAAGACAGTGATAGGAGCTGTGATGCAGGGATGTACTCAGTCTATTTCTATCTCTTCCAAACCTACATTTGAATAAGTTCAGCTCATTTTGAAGCCTCCCAACCAGTCTTTTACTCACATAGCTATTTTTTAATTGTGTGCCCAGAATTGTTATGGTTTCATGTCAAGGTAGATGATAAAGAATAAATTAGAAATAAAGGTCCTGTTATGGAGAATTTTTGTTTGTTTGTGGAAATAAAGTCTAAAAAAAATGATCAGTTCAAATCAGCCCATTCGATTTAACAGTATTGCTGTACAAGATTTTACACAATATTTTTCTCTCAAGTAAAAATCTTCATGTAGAACATAGGAAGCATCTTTGGTAAAACTTTGATTTGCAGTTTCAAGACCTCCCCTAGTGCTGCATAAACCAACAAAACTGAGGTTATAATATACAATGGCGCCCTCTAGTGACCAGTCACTGTATTAGCTCAGTAAACTTAAAAAAAAGAAAAACGGTTCAAAATATGTTTATAGCAATAGTACATTTTGGGACATCCTCTCTCCTCTAAAACACCATACTTCCTTCACCCTTCTTTCAAACTCCATCAGTCATCCACTGAAACTACATATTCCCTCCTTTAAATCTAGTATCTTTCAAACATTAAAGGGACATGAAACTCAATTTTTTTTCTTTCCTCATTTAGAAAGTGCATGCAGTTTTAAACAACTTTCCAATTTAATTATATTATCTAATTTGCTCCATTCTCTTGATATCCTTAGTTGAAAATCATATATTGCAATTGTATTTCTTGTTAGCTTTCTTAGTTATGACATATATATATATATATATATATATATATATATATATATATATATATATATATATATATATATATATATATATATATATATAAAATATCATTCCTTCCACCCTTGAATCCTTCCACCCTTGAAATATTATTGTTTAAAAAAACAGTGTACTGTAATATTGGTTTCCCTTATTGAGTTTACAGCTACAGAGTATAAAATGTATGGGAAATTTCTCCTTTGGGTTTAGTTTTCCATATGAAATAGCTGCTTTTGCTAGTTGAAACCATTCCAGTGGTTTATTTTTAGACATGTGCACAGGCAAAAAAATGTTTTGTCTGATAGATTTTATTCCTGTTTTTAATTTATTTTATTTTATTTTGAAGCACATAAGTCATTATAGCATTTATGCACAATACAATAAAGAAGACAAGATTTTCAGCGCTGCAGAATCTGTTGGCGCTCTACAAATAACCGATGATAATAATAATAATAATAATTTACAATCTGAAAAACAGAAACAACAATTACCATCAAACGGGTTTATACAATTTCATATAAGTCATAAAAGCACAATAGAATATTCCATAAAAGATGCAGATGTGAGACACAGCATGAGAACTAGCACAGCAAAGAGGGTAAGTAGCGCAGCGATGGCCAGCAATTTTAAATATATATGTATATATATATATATGTATGTGTTAATATGTGTATATAGCTATATTAACACATAAGTATATATGCATATAAGCATAAACATATATATTTACAGGTAACACACAGTTTACATAGACCGCAATGTAAAGGGATGTTTTTTCACCCGCCATTTTTAACCCCTAGAAACTGCCTAGTGCAATAGTATGTATAAAAACAAAAAATGCTACAATTATTTTCATAAAAAGCTAAAAGACCCTTTATCTTCGGGGCATTTGGGGCACTTTTAGATCTGATCTCTGGTCTGGTTAATTTTCTGAATGCTAATTGCTACCGCAGGCTCACGGTAGCAATAACCAGACACTTGTAATGGCTGTTTAATTATCGTGCGCCTGGAAAACTGGCAAATTTGCTCCATTTGTAATCTGGCCCTTAATAGGGAGAAAATATTCAGCAAACAACAATACTTGAAAAGGGGAGACTTGTCATTTAAAGCAAAATAAATATATAAGCTAATGGTTGCCATTTAGAGACTAGAAACACAAACTTAACAATGTGGTCCCCCGCAATTTATAGAGATAAGAAATACAGAGCTGGTCCCGCCTAGGAAAGGGCTCAACACCTATTGTGTAATTGAGTTAAGTAGCTGTTGAAAAAACTGAGTAGTAAGGTACATAGTGGCAGACATTCTGATAAGAGTATATGTGGGACAATCCTCAAAGCAATAAGTGAAATAAAGATGGGATATGAGCAAATTTACAGTAAGCCTTATAACATGACAAATAAAACAAGTATATATAAATAGGACCTAAGGATACCTACCCTTTATACATTGCGGCTTTACCCTTATTCAAACTTATAACTTGTCATTAAAGGGAAGACCTTATAACAACATAGAAGAAACAGATCCCAGACCGGCTCCTCCTAAAATCCTTTTATTCATATAGTTAAAAAGACAATAGCACAAGTGTAATAAAAGTATATTTCTGTAATTTTGAACTACAAACAAAAGATAATGCCACAGGAGCTTAAAGATATTAGATATCTTGTTGCAGTGATAATTATGAGCAACACATTTATTAAATGATAATAGTGAAATGGCCTCGGGGGATTTTTGATATAAAGTATCCGATTGCAATGCTTTTGTAAAATTTAAATAGCCTGACATATTCTAGTATGTAACAAACTTTAATGAAAACATAAATTCAGTAGATCAGATTACGCTAAATTTCTGCGAGACAAGTTGTCAATAGCCGTCCAATCAGATTGAGAGACATAGTATAAACTAGAGAAAGTACAACCACACTTATCTATGAATATGGGCAGCAACGAAACGTGTCAGATGTGAGGGGGTACTTTGTCTCATTCAGTTTTTTATCTATTACCTGTAGGTGCATCTGTGACTTTGTTACACTTGTGCTATTGTCTTTTTAACTATATGAATAAAAGGATTTTTAGGAGGAGCCGGTCTGGGATCTGTTTCTTCTATGTTGTTGTGATTGACCACCCCCATAGGACTCTCCTAGTTTACCTGCAGCGGGGACCTCGGGCCGTGAACCCATAACGTGGAAAGACAATACAGAGCGGCAGCTGAACAGCGGCGGTGAAGCAGAGGAGATTCTACACGGATGAAGATCTACCTCTAGTAAGTCCGCTTTACATATGTTGCATATATGCTTCTAACAGCGCTGTTATATGACTTCTGTGGAGGGTTCCTGTTATTTAACATAAGGTCGAGTACATTGAGCTATATATATTTCCCTTGACCGAGTGCACGGACACTGTTTCTGTTTTTTCTGTTTGCAAGACCTTATAACGTCTGATATCCAAAGTGGAAAAAAAGGTTAAATCATGTCCCCACAGCATGACGTATCATAGCAGTCTTTTCGAGTCCTTAATGTAGAGCTATCCTCAAATAATAATATGGTGTATAACTAATTTTATTGCAAGACAGGAGGCTCCTATTTTGCTTTACTTCCTTTACTTAAACTCTCCAGCAGTAACGAACATTGACAAATGTAAAAGAAACAATGTAATTAACTCTCAGCCAATCAGGGCTTAGCATATAACATATAAAGTACAATCTTCACTTTCATTTCCTCTTTCTTTACTGCTCTCCAGTGAGACAGGTGATATTATTACTCCTCTAAAAAACAAAATATAATTTAAAAGTAAACCCTCTCAAATTTAACAGAACAATTTTACCAATTCTGTTTGGATCACAAGATCACAGTTGTAGCAGAGTACTTTCCCGGGCAGTCTAACATCGTAACGGACTGGTTTTCAAGTTTATGGAGCAAATAGAAGTTTCACAGAAAGGTTTTCCTCCATCTCCAGAGCCTCAGGGGCCCCTTCTTCGTGGATCTCTTTGCATCCAGGACCAATACCCAACTCCCAACTTACTTCAGT
This sequence comes from Bombina bombina, assembly GCF_027579735.1. Lineage (NCBI taxonomy): Eukaryota > Metazoa > Chordata > Amphibia > Anura > Bombinatoridae > Bombina > Bombina bombina. Next base: position 775,694,572 of record NC_069500.1, on the reverse strand, counting down.
TGGCTCCCAGACCCAGCTCCACGGACGCATTTTTATAGACTTGGCCCCCAAAGGGATATTATGCCTTCCCAACATTTCCCATGATCCCCAGAGTGATTCTTCATGTCCACAGACTTCAAGTCCAGTTGCTTCTCATCACACCCCTTTGGCCTGCCCAAGCTCAATTCCCAGCCCTTCTAGAACTTTCTGTTCAGATTCCTCTCTTAATTCACCTCTTCCCAAATATCCTTATGTATACCCACATATCCCCACACCCCCTTGAATTGAACAACCTTTAACTTCTAGCCTGGATGATTTCAGGGGTTCCTTGGATTACTCAGGCCTTTCGGCAACAGCTTGTGGACTCTTACGGGACTTTTGGGCACCAGGAACTAGACAAGCTTACCTTACAGCCTGGTCAATCTGGCTTTGCTTGAGCAGGGACGAACATGCTGATCTCTATTCAGCCCCTCCTGTGATAGTGGCGAATTTGCTAGCTCATTTACATGAGCAGGGCAAGGCTTATAGGACTGTCAACATTTTTAGATCTGGCATTTCAGCTGCCCACTTTCCAGTTAATGTTTTTTTCCCTTAGGTAAGGACCATTTGATCTGTCAGCTCATGCATGGCATAAGACTTTCAATACCTCCTTCAGCTAGCTTTTTTCTTTGTTCAAATCCTGGCCCCCGAACCCTCATTTGTCCCTTAAACAATTATCAGCTAAGTTAGCTACCATTCTTTGCCTACTTTTCTTTCCCAGGACTTCTGACTTTTCTCTGTACACCAACAAACTAAAAAAATTTTCTTCAGAAGTTTGTTACCCTTATCTAGAAATGGAATTCCAACTATGTGTGGCAGCCTGTCTTAAGAATACTTACCACGCTCTACACCCTTAAAGGGTTCTTACGGACCTCTTCGTATTTCTTATGTTCAACCTTTCCATCCAGTTTCTTCCCCAACACTGGCTAGATGGATTCAATGGGTTATGTCACTAGCCTCAGTCCCCTCATTATTTGGGGCTCACTTGATGCAGCCTCTCGGGCTTTCTTTCAGGAATGTTTCTTTCAGGATCTTCTTACAGCTGCGGATTGGTCTTCTGATTCTATTTTTTGCAAGTTTTACTTCAAGCCTATCTCTCATGCTGCTTTTTCTCTTCTTGATGTTTAGCTTTATAACAGCAAAATAGGAGCCTCCTGTCTTGCAATAAAATAGGGATTATGTTAGCCTAGGTGACACTATAGTCACAATTTTATAAAAGACAGGAGGCAAGTATTTTGCCTACCCTGGTATACCTTCCCAATAATAATAATAAAAATAGAATATTTATGTTGGTTACATGAGTCTCATGTTTTTCTTCTGCAACATATCTATATGTTAAGCTTTGATTTTATACATTTCATATCCCCTTCCCTTTCAGTGTGATAATTCCAGAAGTTTTAAGGTCCTGTTTTGTCTGTGATCTACCAGATTGTATCTGTTGTCTTCGATGAGGCGTTATACGTTGTTTGCCCTGACGGCTGATTCATCAGTTTATTGTTCCAGTTTCATATGTTCGGTTCCAGTTGGTTTTGAGTAAAGAAAGAGGAAGTGAAAGTGAAGACATAACATTATAACATAATGTTATATGCTAAGCCCTGATTGGCTGAGAGTTCATTACATTGTTTCTTTTACTTTTGTCAATGTTCTTTACTGCTGGAGAGTTTAAGTAAAGGAAGTAAAGCAAAATACTCGCCTCCTGTCTTTAATAAAATTGTGACTATACTGTCACCTAGGCTAACATAATCCCTTTTATATTTGACCCGCTCATCATAATGGATTAGGAGGGACAATAAGGGACCTCAACAAGTTTATCCTACTCCTACTCTCTAGCATGGCTTGCAGACAGGATCATTACTTCAAAGATTAGCTGGACTCCCTTGGATTCAAAATTTGTAGCGCTATGTCCCTAAAAGAGCAAAAAGGAGCTCTGCGGGGTAACACCCCCTGCTACACTCTAGGGGCTTCAGGACAAGCAAGGTCTATTTTACCCCCATCTGTTATGATGGACTGAAACTCTCTTGCCTGTTCTACCAATCAGAGATTTCCTGCTGCAATGCAACTCGCAACTGCTATCCGCATATGGTGCAAACGTATTGTCAGGTATCACATAACCAATATACCTTTAAGACCCAGTGCAGTCTCACTCCTTTCCCTATTTAAGGCTCCTCCTCATGATATCTCATTGCTTAGTATTGCAGTAATCTTTCCTAGATCCTCTGTGAACCTATGCCATCCTGTGAACGCTGTTCACAAACCTCTGAACTCCTGAGAAACTTAACATTGAAACTCCTATCTCTGTTGTCTTGTATTATTTTAAGGCAACTTATCGTTTTTCCTGTGTTCTATATTTAAAGTTGAGAGGACTCTGCTTTATCTCTCTGCCGCACTCCGGTTCCAGCTACCGCTCTCCTTGCCTGTCAGCTCACAGCAGTGTTCTACGGGAACGCGGTGACGTCATCCGCCAGCTTCACATTACCGCTGATAGCAGCAGCTCCTATTCTCTGCTCACTTCCTCAGCTTGTGGCGAGTTTTGCTTCGCGCTCCTGCTTGGTAAGCACTGCTCTAGTTTGATCCTCTGAGCTACCGCAGAACATTGTATCTTTGCCTTACTCTCCTAAAAAGAAATCTAAACTTATATGAGTGCCAATATTATTTGTATTTGTTCTGATCCTCTCACTTCCATAAGTTTTTCTCAGTGTGTGGCAGCCATATTTTGTTTTCTCTTGCAAGAGTCTGAATATTATAAACTTTAAACTGCATACAACTCTTATATCAGGATTGTTTTCAACTACCCCTGCTGCTTTATTTTTTCCTTCCACAGTGTCAACCCTGACACATGTGGCAGCCATAGGGGATATGTGGGAAACTGCACCTGTATATTAAATTGTATTGTGTGATTACTGAGTAATACATTGTTGCGCAGGATCACCATGTGTATCCCATACTATTCACTAATACAATACACCCTATTTAATAGTGTCATATCCTAGCAGTTGTGGTTCTAAAGCACCTGATGTTACATTCTTATTCAAGCTCTTTAAATTTCAGTTCCCTTGACATACTCATGACATAATACTAAGCCCACTAACATGGACCCAGCTGGGATGAATACACATATTCAGAACCTCACTCAGAGGGTTGATCTGCTTACAGAGGCCTTGAATACCCTCAAAGTGGAGAATGATACTATGAAAACTTACATCCGGGATGTTGTGGATAAAAGGGTCCCCTTACTGGAGCCCCAGGTTAGTACTCCAGAGAAATTTAATGGTGATCGCTCTCAATATAGGGATTTTAAGAATGCCTGTTTGCTCATGTTTTCTTTGAAACCCCATACCTATCCAAATGATAGAGCTAGAGTATTAACTGTTATTTCCTATTTGAGGGGTGAGCCACGCACCTGGGCTAACTCCTATTTTGAAAGTAACGATGAGATTCTTAATTCATTAGAAAATTTCTTTACTGCCATGGGTACCCTATACGAAGATCCATACAAACAGCTCACCGCAGAAAACGCTATGAGAAACTTAAAACAGAAGAAAAGAATAGTCGAAGACTATATTACAGACTTTAAAAAATGGGCCAAAGACTCACAGTGGAACAACCTGTCTCTGAGAAATCAGTTTAGGTTGGGCCTATCAGATGGCATAAAAGATGAGCTATCTCGCACTGACTTACCCCAAACCCTAGAAGAATTGATGTCTCTCAGTATTACCATCGACAGGCGTCTTAGAGAGAGACAACAGGAACGCTCCTACCATGATAGCTATCCTAAAAAACAAAACATACCTGCTGTGAGTAAATCTTCTTCCGAACCTATGGATATAGGTTTCATTAAAGGCCCCCTTTCCTCCGAGGAGAAGATCAGGCGTAGGGCTAACAACTTATGTTTATATTGTGCCTGCGACAGTCACACTGTTAGAGATTGCCCATCCTTGCAGAAACAGAACAAGGGTAAGACTATCATTCAACCTTTTTGTTGTACCACTCAGCTCTTACCTGATCCATACTTACACTTGTCTCTTCTCTTGCAGTGGGACTCCCATCGGGTCAACGCTACCGCGATCATTGATTCGGGAGCAACAGCTTCCTATATTGATAGTGTATTTACTCAAAAAAATAAAATACCTGTAGTCAAAAAGAAGTCTCCTGTCTTATTAAGAGGTATTGACGGTACTCCTATCCCCACTGGTCCCGTCGAATATCAGACTATCCCTTTACTTATCACCTCCACCAGCCATCATAGGGAATATTTTACTTTTGATATCATTCCCTCTCCTATTGCACCTATTGTTTTAGGTATAAATTGGCTTTGTACTCATAACCCCCAAATAGATTGGAACTCACTTACCCTTGATTTCAATTCAAAGTTTTGTCTGTCTACTTGTTTCCCTGCAACTGTTCTTCATACATCTGCACTTCCTGAGGATCCTCAGATCCCTGCAGTTTACCAGGACTTTGCAGATGTTTTCAGTAAGGCAGAGTCTGAAAATTTACCACCCCATAGAAAATATGATTGCCCTATAGAGATCATTCCAGGGTCTGAAATCCCTACAGGGCATATCTATCCTCTATCCAATCCAGAACTCTTACATTTAAAGACTTACCTAGACGAAAACCTTAAAAAGGGTTTTATTCGCCCCTCTACCTCTCCAGCTAGTGCAGGAATTTTCTTCGTGAAAAATAAGGATGGTACTCTTAGACCCATTATCGATTATCGTCAACTTAACAAGGTTACTATAAAAAACCGTTACCCCTTACCCCTTATTCCTGAGTTAATAGAGAGGTTAGAGGGCGCAAAATTCTTTACCAAACTGGATTTGAGGGGTGCCTATAACCTCATCCGTATAAGAGCTGGCGATGAGTGGCTGACGGCATTTCGAACCCGATACGGTTTGTTCGAATATGTCGTCATGCCTTTTGGGCTCTGTAACGCGCCCGCAACTTTTCAGCACCTCATCAATGATATCTTTAGAGATATTTTAGATATTTTCATTGTTATATATCTTGACGATATTTTAATTTACTCCAAAACATTTGAAGAACATATCTCTCATGTTAGACAAGTACTTTCTAGACTAAGAGGTAACCACTTATATGCCAAGGCAGAAAAATGCCTTTTCAATACACAGTCTATATCCTTTCTCGGTTATGAGATTTCTCCCAAAGGTATCTGTATGGAAAACAAAAAGGTTGAAGCAGTCTTAAACTGGCCCATACCAAAAAGCGTACGTCAGGTTCAATCTTTTATGGGTTTTGCGAATTTTTATCGCAAGTTTATCAAAAACTTCTCTAAGATATCTCTACCTCTCACTACGCTGACAAAAGCTAATACATCGTTTAAGTGGACCCCACAAGCACAACAAGCTTTTGATTTACTTAAACAGATGTTCACTTCAGCTCCCATACTCCGTTTTCCTGATCCTAATTTACAGTTTGTACTGGAGGTAGACGCTTCCAACCATGCTATTGGAGCTGTTCTCTCACAGAGAGAGAGTTTGAAAAAACCCCTTCATCCTGTCGCCTTTTATTCTAGAACTCTAAACTCTGCAGAACAAAATTACCCTATTGGTGATAAAGAACTTTTAGCTATAAAACTGTCTTTAGAACATTGGCGACACCTTCTTGAAGGCACTCCAGTGCCAACACTCATTTATACGGATCACAGAAACCTCCAGTATTTAAAATCCACTAGAACACTCTCGGCCAGACAGGTTCGCTGGAATCTTTTTTTTTCACGCTTCAACTTTCTGATAACCTACAGACCAGCAACAAAAAACCAAAAGGCCGATGCCCTTTCGAGAATTGGAGACCATCCCAGTTCTCCATCAACCCTTCGTTCAGTGATTCCAGAAAACAATTTCATCTCTTTTACAACAGATATCACACCCTTACTTAAAAAGGAACAAACTTTGGATTCCACAAAACCATCACAACTTCTACAAAAGAACTCTCAAGGTCTGTATACTCATGACACAAAATTGTATGTCCCTCCTACTCTCAGACCTTCATTTCTCCGATCTATTCATGACAGCTTTTTAGCTGGTCATCCAGGTTTGCGCAAAACGCAGGAATTGGCAAATAGGACCCACTGGTGGCCAACCATCTCTGCCGATGTCAGAAATTATGTAAGCTCTTGTGCAACCTGTTCTGTTTCCAAGAGGGATAAACATTCCCCTTATGGTCTCCTTTTACCTTTACCAACTCCAAAGAAACCTTGGGCTGAAATTGCCTTAGATTTCATCGTGGATTTACCTCTATCATCAAAAAACAATACTATATTAGTGGTTGTCGATCTATTCACGAAGATGTCTCATTTTATTGCTTTCCCCAAACTTCCTACTGCTCTAGAGACAGTTCACTTACTCATTGAACATGTTATTAAACTACATGGCTTACCCATATCTATACTCAGTGACAGAGGAACTCAATTCTCTAGTAAACTTTGGCACCAATTCTGCAAGACTTTCTCAGTTGAAAGGAAACTGACAACTGCCTATCACCCCCAATGCAATGGACAGACCGAGAGATGTAATCAATGGTTAGAACAATTCCTAAGATTATATTGTTCCAACAACCAAAATTCTTGGTCTGATTACCTCCCCTATGCGGAGTTTTGTTACAACAATACTATCCATTCCACCACTGGTATCACACCATTTTTTGCAAATTACGGCTTTCACCCAAACTTCCATTTATTTCAAAACTCTGCCACATCATCCCCCACTATATATGAGTTGTCTGACAACATATCAGCTAACTTCAAAACTATTGAATCTGCTATAAACAGCGCAAAAGAAGTATACAAACGGTATTATGACCGCCGTAGACGTCCTCCTCCTCAGTATAAGGAAGGTGACCTGGTTTGGCTCTCCACCAAACATTTACGTCTCAATACTCCTTCAAAAAAGATGTCTCCTCTATACATCGGTCCATACCCAGTATTACGTACCATAAATGCTAACGCAATACGTCTCAAATTACCATCTACCCTCAAAATTCATCCTACTTTCCACGTCTCGCTTATCAAGCCCTACAGAGAAGTTAGAGACCCCATTACTTCGGTAGTGCAACCACCAGTTACTATAGACCCTACTGTGGAGTACGAGGTACACACTATTTTGGATTCACGAATTAGACGTGGTCACCTAGAATACCTCATTCATTGGAAAGGATACTCGCACGATGAGGATTCCTGGGAACCAGCTTGCAACATTTCGGCTCCACGTTTAATTACACTTTTCCATCAGCGACATCCAGATCGCCCGAAGCTTTGAGCCCCAGAGTGGCTCCTTGAAGGGGGGATTCTGTCAGGTATCACATAACCAATATACCTTTAAGACCCAGTGCAGTCTCACTCCTTTCCCTATTTAAGGCTCCTCCTCATGATATCTCATTGCTTAGTATTGCAGTAATCTTTCCTAGATCCTCTGTGAACCTATGCCATCCTGTGAACGCTGTTCACAAACCTCTGAACTCCTGAGAAACTTAACATTGAAACTCCTATCTCTGTTGTCTTGTATTATTTTAAGGCAACTTATCGTTTTTCCTGTGTTCTATATTTAAAGTTGAGAGGACTCTGCTTTATCTCTCTGCCGCACTCCGGTTCCAGCTACCGCTCTCCTTGCCTGTCAGCTCACAGCAGTGTTCTACGGGAACGCGGTGACGTCATCCGCCAGCTTCACATTACCGCTGATAGCAGCAGCTCCTATTCTCTGCTCACTTCCTCAGCTTGTGGCGAGTTTTGCTTCGCGCTCCTGCTTGGTAAGCACTGCTCTAGTTTGATCCTCTGAGCTACCGCAGAACATTGTATCTTTGCCTTACTCTCCTAAAAAGAAATCTAAACTTATATGAGTGCCAATATTATTTGTATTTGTTCTGATCCTCTCACTTCCATAAGTTTTTCTCAGTGTGTGGCAGCCATATTTTGTTTTCTCTTGCAAGAGTCTGAATATTATAAACTTTAAACTGCATACAACTCTTATATCAGGATTGTTTTCAACTACCCCTGCTGCTTTATTTTTTCCTTCCACAGTGTCAACCCTGACACATGTGGCAGCCATAGGGGATATGTGGGAAACTGCACCTGTATATTAAATTGTATTGTGTGATTACTGAGTAATACATTGTTGCGCAGGATCACCATGTGTATCCCATACTATTCACTAATACAATACACCCTATTTAATAGTGTCATATCCTAGCAGTTGTGGTTCTAAAGCACCTGATGTTACATTCTTATTCAAGCTCTTTAAATTTCAGTTCCCTTGACATACTCATGACACGTATGTTGTACCTTCTGCTCTGCGGGTGGTATAAAAGCCGTGGCTCCCTCAACTAATATATTAGCTTCTCCAGCATTATAATTATCATCTTCTCTCTTGGTTTTTGGCATGATTTGAGAGGATATGGAGTCCGGCTCCTCATCCACATCGAACACATAAGCTGGTCTTGACGGTCTTGACTCAAAGCAGGTGTCAATTACCCAGAACAGTTTTGTGAAGTGATTCTCCAAAATAATAATTATAGCTTCCTCAAACTCTTGTGGCCAGAGGCCTTGACAGTCCGGATCAGTGCTTAGGGGTAATTAACACAACAATCCTAGGCTCATTCGAATCAGAATGTTATACATCCGAATTTGGCATTTTTTTCAAAGAATGTTGTAGATGTCTGGCATTAATTGGCAGATTAGTCTGCTCACTCCTAGAGCTCCTGATAATGCTTCCTAACATGGTTGCAGCCTAGACACTCCCCCATTCATTTCCTATTTAATAAGTAAAAAATAATGTTTAGTAAAATATGATTAAATTATCTAAATTATGATTATGGAGGAATGGTTTGCAACATTCGAAAAATTAAACAAATTTTTACACATTCATTTGTTCGTTTTGAATTTCAAATGTTCATACAACATTCTAATATTCATTTAATGTAATGGTAATGGTAGTTCTAATGCTATCTTTAAATGTAATATTCTATTCAAATTTTTCTAATTCAAATAATGCATAACTCGACTCAAATTATGCAATATTCAAGTTATAAAAATTCAAATTGATATATTTGTAATATTATTTCTAATGCTCTCTTTAAATGTAATAGAGCTATGCAAAGATAAGGGGGGGGGGTCCCACATTGCAGAAAATAATAAAAATAATAATAATTAATTAAAAAAATAAAAATGCCTTAAATCTTTATATTGGCAGACTGTCTGCCAGTACCTAATATGGTGGTGACCAATGGAGGGTGAGGTAGGGAAGAGAGCTATTTGGGAGGGATCATGGGGTGTGAGATGTCAGATGGGATGGTAATCTCTACACTAAAGCTAAAATTAACCTTTTAAGATACCTGAATAACCCCTTCACTGCCGGGAATAATAGAAGTGCAGTTAGCAGCCTTCTAATTACCAAAAAGCAATCTGTGTCTGCTATTTCTGAACAAAGGGGATCCCAGAGAAGCTTTTACAATCATTTGTGCCATGATTGCACAAGCTGTATGTAAATAATTTCAGTGAGAAACACAAAGTTTGTGAAAAAGTTAACGATTTTTCTATATGATCACATTTGGAAGTGAAATGGTGGCATAAAATATACCAAAATGGACCTAGATCAATACATTTGGTTGTCTTTTTAAATAAAATATATAGTTTTTATAGGTAAATAAAAAAAACAAGGCTCTATTTGTTTAAATTGAGTGATAGCAAAATTGCTAAAAAAATTCTCTGGTATTTTGGGCAAGTTCTTCTCTGAAAGTCCCAGTAGTGAAGGGGTTGATGTGTTCCCAATCCTCCATTGTGCCTGCTAGAGAATATAAAATAGTTTTTTTTCCTGTTGAAACCTCCACCTCCAAAAGCGATGTGAAGGAGAGGCTTCAGAAGAAATCATCTGCCTTCCAGTGGTGTGTGTAGGGGAAGGGGATAAAGCCCAGCCCTTTGTAAAACATAATTTATGTAAGAATTTACCTGATAAATTCCTTTCTTTCATATTGGCAAGAGTCCATGAGCTAGTGACATATGGGATATACAATCCTACCAGGAGGGGCAAAGTTTCCCAAACCTCAAAATGCCTATAAATACACCCCTCACCACACCCACAATTCAGTTTAACGCATATCCAAGCAGTGGGGTGATAAAGAAAGGAGTAGAAAGCATCAACAAAGGAAATTTGGAAATAATTGTGCTTTATACAAAAAATCATAACCACCATAAAAAGGTTGGGCCTCATGGACTCTTGCCAATATGAAAGAAATGAATTTATCAGGTAAATTCTTACATAAATTATGTTTTCTTTCATGTAATTGGCAAGAGTCCATGAGCTAGGGACATATGGGATATCAATACCCAAGATGTGGAGACTTTCACTCAAGAGTCACTAGAGAGGGAGGGAATAAAAATAAAAACAGCCATATTACGCTGAAAAAAATAATCCACAACCCAAAAAATAAGTTATTTTCACTTTGAAAAGAAAAAAACTTAAATCAAAAGCAGAAGAATCAAACTGAAACAGCTGCCTGAAGAACTTTTCTACCAAAAACTGCTTCCGAAGAAGCAAATACATCAAAATGGTAGAATTTAGTAAATGTATGCAAAGAGGACCAAGTGGCTGCTTTGCAAATCTGATCGACTGAAGCTTCATTCTTAAAAGCCCATGAAGTAGAGACTGATCTAGTAGAATGAGCTGTAATTCTCTGAGGCGGGGTTTGACCCGACTCCAAATAAGCTTGATGAATCAAAAGTTTCAACCAAGAAGCCAAGGAAACAGCAGAAGCTTTCTGACCTTTCCTAGGACCAGAAAATAAAACAAAAAGACTAGAAGTCTTCCTGAAATCTTTAGTAGCTTCCACATAATATTTCAAAGCTCTTACTACATCCAAAGAATGTAAGGATCTCTCCAAAGAATTCTTAGGATTAGGACATAAAGAAGGGACAACAATTTCTCTACTAATATTGTTTAGAATTCACAACCTTAGGTAAAAATTGAAAAGAAGTCTGCAAAACTGCCTTATCCTGATGAAAAATCAGAAAAGGAGACTCACAAGAAAGAGCAGATAGCTCAGAAACTCTTCTAGCAGAAGAGATAGCCAAAAGGAACAACACTTTCCAGGAAAGTAGTTTAATGTCCAAAGAATGCATAGGTTCAAAAGGAGGAGCCTGTAAAGCCCTCAGAACCAAATTAAGACTCCAAGGAGGAGAAATTGACTTAATGACAGGCTTAATACGAACTAAAGCCTGTACAAAACAGTGTATATCAGGAAGTATAGCAATTTTTCTGTGAAATAAAACAGAAAGAGCGGAGATTTGTCCTTTCAAGGAACTTGCAGACAAACCCTTATCCAGACCATCCTGAAGAAACTGCAAAATTCTAGGAATTCTAAAAGAATGCCAGGAGAATTTAGGAGAAGAACACCATGAAATGTAAGCCTTCCAAACTCTATAATAAATCTTCCTAGAGACAGATTTACGAGCTTGTAACATAGTATTAATCACTGAGTCAGAGAAACCTCTATGACTTAGAACTAAGCGTTCAATTTCCATACCTTCAAATTTAATGATTTCAGATCCTGATGGAAAAACGGACCTTGAGATAGTAGGTCCGGCCGTAATGGAAGTAGCCAAGGCAGGCAACTGGACATCCGAACCAGATCCGCATACCAAAACCTGTGTGGCCATGCTGGAGCCACCAGCAACACAAAAGACTGTTCCATGATGATTTTGGAAATCACTCTTGGAAGAAGAACTAGAGGCGGGAAGATGTAAGCAGGTTGATAACACCAAGGAAGTGTCAGCGCATCCACTGCTTCCGCCTGAACATCCCTGGACCTGGACAGGTATCTGGGAAGTTTCTTGTTTAGATGAGAAGCCATGAGATCTATCTCTGGAAGCCCCTACATCTGAACAATCTGAGAAAACACATCTGGATGGAGAGACCACTCCCCTGGATGTAAAGCCTGGCGGCTGAGATAATCCGCCTCCCAATTGTCTACACCTGGGATATGTACCGCAGAGATTAGACAGGAGCTGGATTCCGCCCAAGCAAGTATCCGAGATACTTCTTTCATAGCTTGGGGACTGTGAGTCCCACCCTGATGATTGACATAAGCCACAGTTGTGATATTGTCTGTCTGAAAACAAATGAACGGTTCTCTCTTTAGTAGAGGCCAGAACTGAAGAGCCCTGAGAATTGCACAGAGTTCTAAAATATTTATTGGTAATCTCGCCTCTTGAGATTTCCAAACCCCTTGTGCTGTCAGAGACCCCCAAACAGCTCCCCAACCTGAAAGACTTGCATCTGTTGTGATCACAGTCCAGGTTGGGCGAACAAAAGAAGCCCCTTGAACCAAACAATGGTGATCTATCCACCATGTCAGAGAGTGTCGTACATTGGGATTCAAGGATATTAATTGTGATATCTTTGTATAATCCCTGCACCATTGATTCACCATACAAAGCTGTAGAGGTCTCATGTGAAAACGAGCAAAGGGGATTGCGTCCGATGCTGCAGTCATGAGACCTAAAACTTCCATGCACATAGCCACTGAAGGGAATGACTGAGACTGAAGGCGCCGGCAGGCTGCAACCAATTTTAAACGTCTCTTGTCTGTTAGAGACAGAGTCATGGACACTGAATCTATCTGGAAACCTAAAAAGGTGACCCTCGTCTGAGGAATCAAGAAACTTTTTGGTAAATTGATCCTCCAACCATGTTTCCGAAGAAACAACACTAGTTGATTCATGTGAGATTCTGCAGAATGTAAAGACTGAGCTAGTACCAAGATATCGTCCAAATAAGGAAACACCGCAATACCCTGTTCTCTGATTACAGATAGTAGGGCACCCAGAACCTTTGAAAAGATTCTTGGAGCTGTTGCTAGGCCAAATGGAAGAGCAACAAATTGGTAATGCTTGTCTAGAAAAGAGAATCTCAGAAACTGAAAGTGTTCTGGATGAATCGGAATATGAAGGAATGCATCCTGCAAGTCTATTGTGGACATATAATGTCCTTGCTGAACAAAAGGCAGAATAGTCCTTATAGTCACCATCTTGAAAGTTGGTACTCTTACATAAAGATTCAAAATTTTCAGATCCAGAACTGGTCTGAACAAATTTTCTTTCTTTGGTACAATGAATAGGTTTGAATAAAACCCCAAACCTTGTTCCTGAAGAGGAACTGGCATGATTACCCCTGAAGACTCCAGATCTGAAACACACTTCAGAAAAGCCTGAGCTTTTACTGGATTTACAGGAATGTGTGAGAGAAAAAATCTTCTCACAGGAGGTCTTACTTTGAATCCTATTCGATACCCTTGAGAGACAATGCTCTGAATCCAATGATTTTGGACAGATTTTATCCAAAAATCCTTGAAAAACCTTAATCTGCCCCCTACCAGCTGAGCTGGAATGAGGGCCGCACCTTCATGCGGATTTAGGGGCAGACTTTGGTTTCCTAAATGGCTTGGATTTATTCCAATTTGAGGAAGGCTTCCAACTGGAAGCAGATTCCTTGGGAGGAGGATTGAGTTTTTGTTCCTTATTCTGACGAAAGGAACAAAAACGGTTAGAAGCCTTAGATTTACCCTTAGGTTTTTTATCCTGAGGCAAAAAAACTCCTTTTCCTCCAGTGATAGTTGAAATAATAGAATCCAACTGAGAACCAAATAAATTATTACCTTGGAAAGAAAGAGATAGTAATCTAGATTTAGATGTCATATCAGCATTCCAAGATTTAAGCCACAAAGCTCTTCTAGCTAATACAGCTAAAGACATGGATCTAACATCAATTTTGATAATATCAAAAATGGCATCACAAATAAAATGATTAGCATGTTGTAGTAAGCGAACAATGCTAGATATGTCAGAATCCAATTCATGTTGCGCTAAATTTTCCAACCAGAAAGTTGATGCGGCCGCAACATCACCCAAAGAAATAGCAGGTCTGAGAAGATGTGATATGTGTGAATAAATTTGTCTCACAAACTTTAGAGAAAAATAAAATAAAGGGAATGTAGCTCTATTCTTGTAAACAGCAAATATATATAACTTAATATACTCGCATGCACAAGTTAGCATTTACTTTAGTAATTGAGATGAAAGTATGGACTATACCTCTATGAATGTTAATAATAATTCTTATGTGAGAAGCATATAAAGCTTCTACTATATAAACAATGAACCCTTTTCGCAAGTTTTCATCTAAATATGATCTTAGATATACCAATTCTTCTTGCGAAAGAGGGTAAATCTTACCATGTGGTATCTGAGATCCCGGTATTAAATCAATGGGACAGTCAAATTCCCTATGTGGTGGGAGGTTTTCTGCCTCCTTAAGGTCAAATACCTCTGCCAGGTCCCGATAAATTTGTGGTAGCTCATGTTCTATAGTAGAGATTACCTGATAGGGAAAACAAGTCTTTGTACAATAATCAGAGTCAAATTTTATTTGTTGTGATGACCAGTCAATATGAGGATTATGTATTTGTAACCAGTTAAAACCTAAGATAATAATATGCATGTAGATAGGTATGAGGTCAAAAGTAATATATTCAGAATGTCCTTGGTCAGTTGTTATGAGTAAAGGGATTGTCTGATGAGTAATGGGGCCCTGTTGTATAATAGAACCATCAATAAGTTTAACAGAAACAGGATGTGTCTTGACAACAGTTGGAATTTTATTGAGCTTAACATATGCTATGTCTATATAGTTTCCTGACGCCCCAGAATCAATCAAAGCGTTAGAGCGCACGTTTTTCTGATCCCACTGTAAAGAAAGAGTGAGAGTGAGATGGGGGTTTTGAGAAATGTGAAAAATATTGTTTTTGAAACTACCCTTACCCTTTTTCTGTCTCAATAGAGATGGACAATTTGTGACGGAGTGGTCTTTTTGTCCACAATAAAGACAGAGATTTTCTAATCTACGTCTAATTTTTTCCTCTGGGGTTAGAGGACCCCTTATAGTTCCAATTTCCATAGGAACCTGGTTTGAAACAGTTTTTTCCATGGTTGTAAAACAGGGATATGAACGTCTGGGCACCACTTCATAGGAAGCTTTTTCAGCCTTTCTTTCACGTAACCTTCGGTCCAAGGTGGTGCTTAATTTCATCAACCCATTCAGTGTGTCAGGCATCTCTAATCGTGATAATTCATCTTTAAGGGATTCAGAGAGACCCAATCTGAATTGATTCTTTAAACTGATCTCGTTCCATTGAGAGTCATCTATCCACATTTGAAATTCAGTAATATATTCTTCAATGTTTCTTTTCCCTTGTTTCATAGATCTTAATTTATTTTCAGCTGTTATTTGAGTGTGGGAATCCTCATACAAGGCAGTCATAGCTAAAAAAAATTCTTCAAGCGAATCCAATATTGAATGTTCACTTTCAAAAAATCTATTGGCCCAGGAGCGTGGCTCCCCCTGTAGGAAGGAAATAGTGGTACAGACCTTTATCCTTTCACTATGATATGTCTTAGGTCTAAGTGAGAAAAGAAGTTTACATGCACTTTTAAAATCCCTGAATTCGCTGCGTTTGCCAGAAAATGGTTGTGGGTATTGTATGTGAGGTTCAGCAATTCCTGCTTCTTTCCCTGACATACAATCTTTTATTATGGTTTTGAGAGCTTTATTTTCAGTTTGCACCTCTGTTAATGCTCTAGCAAGATATTCTAATTTCTGATGAATATTAGAAAATTCATTTTTAATTTCATTAGGATCCATATTCCAAAAAATAAAAAAAATAAAAATTTCTTTTTATGGCCTGAAAATTCTGTGATATGTGTGAATAAATTTGTCTCACAAACTTTAGAGAAAAATAAAATAAAGGGAATGTAGCTCTATTCTTGTAAACAGCAAATATATATAACTTAATATACTCGCATGCACAAGGTGAGCATTTACTTTAGTAATTGAGATGAAAGTATGGACTATACCTCTATGAATGTTAATAATAATTCTTATGTGAGAAGCATATAAAGCTTCTACTATATAAACAATGATTCGTTTATGATCAAAGAAAAAATGAGAAAAAATTCCTTTAAATTCAGGATATGAAATAAGTTGATAAAGTTCAAATCTTAGTAAAGTAATGTTCAAATAACTTTCCTTTAGTTTCACGCACTCACACAAACACTCTAAAATATATATACAATGATCCAACACACACGCAATATTGAGCAGCAAGGAGGAGGTTAATTCAGTGAAAATACAGCTCAGGTAAGTAATGACACTTAGCGTTATATTTGTAAACCTTAAACTTTGTATACAATACGATACCAATACCAGCGTGGTGATAAGACCAGATTTCCCCAGAAACGATGGTGAAGCGTGGAGAGCGGTATTAGCAGCAGAGTATATACTAAACCGGAGAATATTAGAAAGCGGCGTCCGGTAGCAGCATGTGTGAGTGCGGCTTCAGCTGTGAGTGATAGAGTTCCGGAAGCGTAGGAATATGATTAGAAGTAACGGTCCCAAAAAAGGAATCAGGAAAGAAGTGCAGCAAACTTTGAGTACAATCAGCCTTCAAAAATTATTAAATACTTAAGACCTGAAAGGGAAAAATAAACTGCTTGAAATAAGCAATAGCAAAGGATGAGAGAATCCACTTTAATTTTCAGGCACTGAGTAATGGAGAAGCACTTCCTTAAATAGGAGGAAGTGCTGATAGTCAGAAAGTCTTAAAGGGATATCACATCCCCCCCTTCTCAGGGAATCACCCCCGGGGATTCCAGACCAGGTTTAAGGGGGTAACGATGATGGAATGACTTCACCAGACGAGGGGCATGAACTTCCGAATGAAGATGCCAGGAATCATCCTCTGGACCATAACCCTTCCATCTGATAAGATATTCTAATCTTTGTCGTCGAATCCTAGAATCCAATATAGATTCAACTTCAAATTCCTCTGGAAGATCCACTGAGATAGGAGGTGGAAGATCAACTGTCGTACGTGTCATTGAATCAAAAGGTTTTAGTAATGAAATATGAAAAGTGGGATGAAACTTGTAGTCCTTGGGTAACGTGAGCTTGACCACATTGGGATTTATTACCTGCTCCACAGGGTAAGGTCCCAGAAATTGGTTAGCCAATTTCTTGCTAGGGACCTGAAGTTTGAGGTTTTTAGTAGAGAGTAATACTAGGTCACCTATTTTATATTCAGGTCCAATTGAATGTTTCCGATCATAGTATTTCTTTTGGTATTCCTTAGCTTCGGCTAGATGTTTTTTCAATACTCTTAATCGATCTTGAAGCTTGGAAGAAAAATCTAAAGCTGAAGGGGAATTTACTGTTTTGTGGGACAAGGTTATAGTATTAGGATGGTACCCATAAGTTGCGAAGAAGGGGGATGTTTTGGTTGAGGAACAGAATGAATTATTATGAGTAAATTCAGCCATAGGAAGGTAAATTAGCCAGTCATCTTGTAAATGTGAAATATAAGAACGTAAAAAGTGTTCAATAGTCTGGTTGAGTCTTTCTGTCAAGCCATTTGTCTGAGGATGAAAAGCAGTAGTGTAGCGATGATCAATTTTCAGTAATTTACACAAAGATCTCCAGAACGAAGAGGTGAATTGGGTACCCCTGTCAGTAATAATATTAGAGGGTAAACCATGTAGTCTTACAACCTGATCAAGAAATACTTTAGCTGTAGTCATGGCAGTTGGTAATCCCTTAAGTGGAATAAAATGAGCCAGTCTTGTTAAATGGTCGACTACTACCATGATAGTGTTATATTGTTGTGATGCAGGTAACTCAACTATAAAATCCATGGCAATAGTACTCCATGGTTTATCTGGAATGGGCAGAGGTCTAAGTAACCCTATGGGTTTTTTATGTTCGATTTTATTTCTGGCACAATTCTCACACCTAGAGACATAATCATAAATGTATTTATTCATTCCTGGCCACCAAAACTTACGACGGGTAAGTTCAATGGTTTTCTGTATCCCTGGGTGACCAGATATGGTGTCATCATGGGTATGTGTGAGAATGGAAGTTCTTATTTTCTCAGGTATGTATAACTTTTCTTCATGATAAAAAAGACCTGTAGTAGGATCTTTGGAACAATTTTGTAATGGTATTGAATCATGTTTTAGAGCGTTGTAAATCTCTTCTTCTAAAGGTGTTAAAGTACCTATTATCTTTTCTGGTGGAATAGTGAAGTTAGGTTGTTCATGTGGAAGTAACTCATAAATACGTGAAAGTGCATCTGCCTTTGTGTTTTGACTCCCAGGTTTATAAGTTATTAGAAAGTTAAAGCGATCTAGAAAGAGTGACCATCTTGCTTGCCTTGCTGTTAAAGTCTTATTCTTTTTTAAGTATTCTAAATTTTTATGATCAGTATATATAAGGAATGGAATTACTGATCCTTCTAGTAGGTGTCTCCATTGTTCTAGAGAACACTTAATAGCAAGGAGTTCTTTGTCTCCAACACTATAGTTAGCTTCAGCACAAGTCAACGTTCTTGAATAGAACGCAATGGGATGAACTTCACCTGTCTCCTTATTTTGTTGGGAAAGAACAGCCCCTATGCCTGTATTAGATGCATCAACTTCCAACAGGAACTGTTGATCAAATTTAGGCAGTGTTAGTATTGGAGCTGTTGTGAACATTTCCTTAAGACTATCAAAAGTCTTCTGGGCTTGTTCAGACCACTTAAAGCGCTGTTTTATGCTAGTTAATTGTGTTAATGGTTTTATCACTGAGGAGAAGTTTTTTATAAATTTACGGTAATAATTTGCGAAACCAATAAATCGCTGTAATGCTTTTACTGTAGTGGGTTTAGGCCAGTCTTTAATAGCGGATACTTTTTCAGGATCCATTTCTATTTTGTTTGGGGTAATTATATAACCCAAAAATTTTATTTTTGAGACATGAAAAACACATTTTTCTAGCTTAGCATATAACTTATGCTCCTTGAGTCGAGTAAGAACCCACCTAACATGTTTTTCATGTTCTATGGGAGATTTCGAATAAATCAGAATATCATCTAGATATATGATGACACAGATATCCATTAGATCATGAAAAATCTCGTTGATAAAATGTTGGAAGGTTGCGGGAGCATTGCTCAAACCAAAGGGCATTACGTTATACTGGAAAAGACCATAGCGGGTTCTGAACGCGGTTTTCCATTCGTGCCCTTCCTTTATGCGAATAAGATTATAAGCGCCCTTTAGATCTAATTTCGAGTAGATCGTGGCCTCATTTAATCTTTCGAGTAACTCTGGTATGAGAGGTAAAGGATACCTATTTTTAATTGTTATTTCATTCAATGCCCTGTAGTCTATAATGGGTCTTATTGTCCCATCTTTGTTGCGTACTAAAAATAATCCTGCAGCAGCAGGGGATGTTGAGTGTGAGATGAACCCTTTTCGCAAGTTTTCATCTAAATATGATCTTAGATATACCAATTCTTCTTGCGAAAGAGGGTAAATCTTACCATGTGGTATCTGAGATCCCGGTATTAAATCAATGGGACAGTCAAATTCCCTATGTGGTGGGAGGTTTTCTGCCTCCTTAAGGTCAAATACCTCTGCCAGGTCCCGATAAATTTGTGGTAGCTCATGTTCTATAGTAGAGATTACCTGATAGGGAAAACAAGTCTTTGTACAATAATCAGAGTCAAATTTTATTTGTTGTGATGACCAGTCAATATGAGGATTATGTATTTGTAACCAGTTAAAACCTAAGATAATAATATGCATGTAGATAGGTATGAGGTCAAAAGTAATATATTCAGAATGTCCTTGGTCAGTTGTTATGAGTAAAGGGATTGTCTGATGAGTAATGGGGCCCTGTTGTATAATAGAACCATCAATAAGTTTAACAGAAACAGGATGTGTCTTGACAACAGTTGGAATTTTATTGAGCTTAACATATGCTATGTCTATATAGTTTCCTGACGCCCCAGAATCAATCAAAGCGTTAGAGCGCACGTTTTTCTGATCCCACTGTAAAGAAAGAGTGAGAGTGAGATGGGGGTTTTGAGAAATGTGAAAAATATTGTTTTTGAAACTACCCTTACCCTTTTTCTGTCTCAATAGAGATGGACAATTTGTGACGGAGTGGTCTTTTTGTCCACAATAAAGACAGAGATTTTCTAATCTACGTCTAATTTTTTCCTCTGGGGTTAGAGGACCCCTTATAGTTCCAATTTCCATAGGAACCTGGTTTGAAACAGTTTTTTCCATGGTTGTAAAACAGGGATATGAACGTCTGGGCACCACTTCATAGGAAGCTTTTTCAGCCTTTCTTTCACGTAACCTTCGGTCCAAGGTGGTGCTTAATTTCATCAACCCATTCAGTGTGTCAGGCATCTCTAATCGTGATAATTCATCTTTAAGGGATTCAGAGAGACCCAATCTGAATTGATTCTTTAAACTGATCTCGTTCCATTGAGAGTCATCTATCCACATTTGAAATTCAGTAATATATTCTTCAATGTTTCTTTTCCCTTGTTTCATAGATCTTAATTTATTTTCAGCTGTTATTTGAGTGTGGGAATCCTCATACAAGGCAGTCATAGCTAAAAAAAATTCTTCAAGCGAATCCAATATTGAATGTTCACTTTCAAAAAATCTATTGGCCCAGGAGCGTGGCTCCCCCTGTAGGAAGGAAATAGTGGTACAGACCTTTATCCTTTCACTATGATATGTCTTAGGTCTAAGTGAGAAAAGAAGTTTACATGCACTTTTAAAATCCCTGAATTCGCTGCGTTTGCCAGAAAATGGTTGTGGGTATTGTATGTGAGGTTCAGCAATTCCTGCTTCTTTCCCTGACATACAATCTTTTATTATGGTTTTGAGAGCTTTATTTTCAGTTTGCACCTCTGTTAATGCTCTAGCAAGATATTCTAATTTCTGATGAATATTAGAAAATTCATTTTTAATTTCATTAGGATCCATATTCCAAAAAATAAAAAAAATAAAAATTTCTTTTTATGGCCTGAAAATTCTGTGATATGTGTGAATAAATTTGTCTCACAAACTTTAGAGAAAAATAAAATAAAGGGAATGTAGCTCTATTCTTGTAAACAGCAAATATATATAACTTAATATACTCGCATGCACAAGGTGAGCATTTACTTTAGTAATTGAGATGAAAGTATGGACTATACCTCTATGAATGTTAATAATAATTCTTATGTGAGAAGCATATAAAGCTTCTACTATATAAACAATGATTCGTTTATGATCAAAGAAAAAATGAGAAAAAATTCCTTTAAATTCAGGATATGAAATAAGTTGATAAAGTTCAAATCTTAGTAAAGTAATGTTCAAATAACTTTCCTTTAGTTTCACGCACTCACACAAACACTCTAAAATATATATACAATGATCCAACACACACGCAATATTGAGCAGCAAGGAGGAGGTTAATTCAGTGAAAATACAGCTCAGGTAAGTAATGACACTTAGCGTTATATTTGTAAACCTTAAACTTTGTATACAATACGATACCAATACCAGCGTGGTGATAAGACCAGATTTCCCCAGAAACGATGGTGAAGCGTGGAGAGCGGTATTAGCAGCAGAGTATATACTAAACCGGAGAATATTAGAAAGCGGCGTCCGGTAGCAGCATGTGTGAGTGCGGCTTCAGCTGTGAGTGATAGAGTTCCGGAAGCGTAGGAATATGATTAGAAGTAACGGTCCCAAAAAAGGAATCAGGAAAGAAGTGCAGCAAACTTTGAGTACAATCAGCCTTCAAAAATTATTAAATACTTAAGACCTGAAAGGGAAAAATAAACTGCTTGAAATAAGCAATAGCAAAGGATGAGAGAATCCACTTTAATTTTCAGGCACTGAGTAATGGAGAAGCACTTCCTTAAATAGGAGGAAGTGCTGATAGTCAGAAAGTCTTAAAGGGATATCACAGAAGATGACCTGAATATAAATAGGCCTTCCTTAGATAAGATTCAAGCTTTCTATCTAAAGGATCCTTAAAAGTGCTATCTTCCATAGGAATAGTAGTACGTTTAGCAAGAGTAGAAATAGCCATATCAACTTTGGGGATCTTTTCCCAAAACTCTATAGATTTTGCTGGTAAAGGATACAATCTCTTAAACCTTGAAGAAGGAACAAAGGAAGTACCTGGCTTATTCCATTCCCTAGAAATCATATCAGAAATAGCCTCAGGAATGGGAAAAACACCTGGGGAAACCACAGGAGGTTTAAAAACAGCATTTAAACGTTTATTAGACTGAACGTCAATAGGACTGGTTACCTCAATATCCAAAGTAATTAACACTTCTTTTAATAAAGAACGCATATACTCTATTTTAAATAAATAAGTAGATTTCTTAGTGTCAATATCTGAGGAAGGATCTTCTGTTTCAGATAGATCCTCATCAGAAGAGGATGAATTATTATGTTGTTGGTCATTTGAAATTTCATCAGCTAAATGAGAATTTTTAAAAGACCTTTTACGTTTATTAGAAGGTGGAAATGCAGACAAAGCCTTCATAATAGATTCAGAAACAAATTCTTTGAAATTTACAGGTATATCATGCACATTAGAAGTTGAAGGAACTGCAACTGGCAATGTACTATTACTGATAGAAACACTATCTGCATGTAAAAGTTTATCATGACAACTATTACAAATGACATTCGGTGGAATAATTTCTACAATTTTGCAACAAATGCACTTAGCTTTGGTAGAACTGACGTCAGGCAGCAATGTTCCAGCAGAAACTTCAGAGACAGGATCGGATTGGGACATCTTGCTCAATGTAAAAGAAAAAACAACATATAAAGCAAAATTATCTATTTCCTTAAATGACAGTTTCAGGAATGGGAAAAAATGCAAATGCATAGGCCTCTTGATAGAAGAAAGCAGGAGGCAAACATGAATGGGGTATTGAAATAATGAAAAAATTGGCGCCAAGTATGACGCACAACGTAACGTAAACTTTTTTGGCGCCAAAATTGACCGGAAATGACACACCTGCGTCACTAATGACGCCGCCGTGTGAAAGGTCTCAACGTCACGTGTGACGCCGGAAATGACGAAGTTGCATCAAAAACGTAATTTCCCGCGCCAAAAAAGTTTGCGCCAAAAAAGACGCAATAAAGTCTAACATTTGACGCACCCGTGGGCCTAATACCCGCAAATGCAAAAGTAGTCAAAATTGAAAAAGACTAAATCCCAGGTAAGAAACAAATTTCTTAAAGTGTTTATATTCCCAAATATGAAACTGACAGTCTGCAGAAGGAAATACATGAACCTGACTCATGGCAAATATAAGTACAATACATATATTTAGAACTTTATATTAATACATAAAGTGCCAAACCATAGCTGAGAGTGTCTTAAGTAATAAAAACATACTTACCTAAAGACACCCATCCACATATAGCAGATAGCCAAACCAGTACTAAAACCGTTCTTTAGTAGAGGTAATGGTAAATTTGAAAGTATATCGTCGATCTGAAAAGGGAGGTAGGAGATGAATCTCTACGAACGATAACAGAGAACCCATGAAAAAGACCCCCGTTAGGAAAATCATCGTATTCAATAGGTGATACTCCCTTCACGTCCCTCTGACATTCGCTGTACTCTGAGAGGAATCGGGCTTCAACAATGCTGAGAAGCGCATATCAATGTAGAAATCTTAGCACAAACTTACTTCACCACCTCCATAGGAGGCAAAGTTTGTAAAACTGAATTGTAGGTGTGGTGAGGGTGTATTTATAGGCATTTTGAGGTTTGGGAAACTTTGCCCCTCCTGGTAGGATTGTATATCCCATATGTCACTAGCTCATGGACTCTTGCCAATTACATGAAAGAAAGTGTGTTCTTTCATCAGTTTAAATAAGATTTTTTTTTTATGCTGTCCCTTTATCTTAAAATTAAGTTCTTCTCTGAAAGTCCCAGTAGTGAAGGGGTTGATGTGTTCCCAATACTCAATTGTGCCTGCTAGAGAATATAAAATAGTTTTTTTTCCTGTTGAAACCTCCACCTCCAAAAGTGATGTGAAGGAGAGGCTTCAGAAGAAATCATCTGTCTTCCAGTGGTGTGTGTAGGGGAAGGGGATAAAGCCCAGCCCTTTGTAAAGTGTGTTCTTTCATCAGTTTAAATAAGATTTTTTTTTAATGCTGTCCCTTTAACTTAAAATTACTTTTATATAAATCAATACATGTAAATCATTAACCAGATTAACCATAAAAGGGGTCACCTATATGCTAAATCACTTGAAATTATAAATGTAAAAAAAAACTGACTAGAAAATATCACATGAACATCTTTATTTAAAAATAAACTAAGATATTTTACCTCAAAACTTCCCCGGCTACCAGATCTCATTATAAAGGGACTCCAAGCATCCAATCGAGATGCTTGTCTTGGGACTAGCAAAAGATTGTGCATCTGACACAGTCACTTTATATTCCATCCTCAGTTTAAAGAAGCTTACTCTAAAAAGCAAGTGAGATAATCAGTGAGATCCCAAGAAATTATCTCCCACAAGATCACAACAAAGCAAAGTGGGACCTCAGCACTCCCCCCCCTTTAATATTTTTATTGAGGTTGAAAACAACACAACACAAAATTGCCACATACAAAGATCATCATTCAGAAAAATATGTCAGATCAGTGTGGGGAAACTTGGGAAGAAAAACAAAAAGGGCAACTCTTGGACCCTAGAGTGTATCGTATTGATAAAATAACTGTACAGTCTGGACCCAATATACATGATGTATATGTGAGAACATATAGAAACATCAACTAAGGAAGTTTACCCAGAGTTAAGTAGGAGCTATTAAGCTGTAAATGACATTACAGGCTGAACTGTGACTCTAACACCTTACTAAGTATTATAGCTACAGTCCACAAGCTGAATGTGGAGTTTACCAATAAATAAAGATTACATTGTTATAGATATAAAATTATCTAGAGATATTTCCCAGTCCTAATAGTGCAGTAATGAGCCTAACGCAACAGAGATCATATGAAAGAGAACATTTCAAATCGATAGTGGGATGATATCTTAGTTTCTACTCTACAGCACAAGGGAACATGATGACCTATTGTACCTGTCAGACAAGAAACACCAAGTGATATCAGCAACAAACATTTCTAACATCTAACAGTTACTTACAGGAAGCAAACACATTAAGAACAGCATACATGAATATATATTTTAGTTAGAAGTTTCTCTATGTTTTAACTGTCTTCTTTACCTGACTAAAATAAGATAATCAGTACTTTAGTGCATAAGGCAACCAAATCTCTTCTTGAAATCACCTGTGCTCAAATTAAATAAAACCCTAGGTTTCAACAACTAGCTAAACTGTAGAGCCTTATCAGCTAAATAAATTCTAAACAAAAACCTATGTACAAAAAAGCACAGTATCTAAAACTAAGAAATCAGCAGCTAAGTTTCATGAAGATGCCTGCTTATCAATGTAATCACTAATTTGGAGTATTCGGAAACGAAAGTCTAAACACTTAGGTCAATTAGTCCACATTTCCAACTATCACCTTTATTAAATTAAAATGAGTAGATACTGCACTGTTGTGTAATGGTTAACCAATTCCTTGTGTGCAGTCTCCAAGGTCTATGAAAAATAAAAGACCCAAATCAAAAACAAGATAGAAATCTAATTAGTCCCACTGCTTCCCATATGTAGGACTACTGCCAAACAATAAGTGAGACATGACCTCTGCTCCACTAGGTTCATCTCTCATAGTCCTGAGTTTTGATGCTTTAATATGTATGGGTATCAGCTGTTGGATAGTGTGATTAGCTGCTTTGAGGTGATGAGGGCTCAGGTCTTGTTGATAAATTAGACTCTGAACTCCCGGGGTTCAAGCAGAGCTCGCTCCGGGTGTGCCTTCCCAAGTCTCTGAATGACCATTGCACTAGCTTCATGTCCTTCTCGCACAGACCACACAATTCTTTCCCAGTTGCAACTTTTAGTGTGTTTTCTCCTGTCACAATTTTTATTGCAGTGATTTACCTTTGCCCTGAAAGAGCGTATCACTAGGCCGGCTAGGATCACCAGGGATACCCACCGAACTTTAACTGAGGTCGCTCCAGAAGCCAATTGCTCCAGGATGCCGCTCTTTTGGGGACTTATTATACACTTGATGGGGCATGGATTGGGGTGATTACTGAGAAGGAGCTCCCTCAGAAACCCTGGGGTCTTTTCCAACATCATCATGGACCAAGCCCTCGGTACCTTTACCCCAATGTCCCTTCTGCCCCCAGCCATGGATCATGTTGCTCTTTGGACTGAAACATCTGGGGGTATGGGGGTCTCCAATGGTACCCTGGGATGGCCACCGCTCCCTCGGGATCACCCCAAAAACACAACCTATATGCTATGTTTTAATCTCTTTTCTTATTGCTTCTATGGAGGCGCCAGGCTGTCTGGAGTGGGTATTGTTCTCTTGATGGGATAAGGCTCTTATCAGGTGGCAATTGTGTATAAATACTGTGTGTGCATTTGTCTTAAAAAGCAGTTCTTTTGTTTCACCTTAATGCTGGTTTTGTCTGGTCATTGGGGTGAAAGTTTTGTTATTTTCATTTGATAGCTTCACTTGTATATTGTATATGTTCCAGTGCTGAGGAAGATCTTTCTTGCAGAGATACCCAGTCGGGAAATCCGGGAGTCCATCACATCTGGGGGCAGCAGTGGGATGCTTCCTTCAACCTGGAACATTCAAACCACCATCGGGACCTCTTCGGGTGTAGCAGCGATAATCCGGGCTTCAGAGGAGTACCCTTAAGAACTTGCTGGAAGCTCATGGGCAAGTAGCTAGCAACAAGCCAAAAGCCGATATCATTGCAGAGCTAATGGAGAGTGACTGGGTCAGCAATCATGCAAGTGAGCCAGACATTAGCAGAAGCACCAATCACACCAGCAGGCCATTAACTGATGGGACTGAGATGTCCGAAGTCCAGCAGGAGATTTAGTGGCGGCTGGCACTGTATGGGTCCACCCCACCCTAGGAGGTAATAACCATCATTGCGGATACCACCCGATTCAGATGCTGGAGGTCCAGAAGGCTCTGGGGACAGCCACACCTGCAGATCTGGGGGCTACATCTCAACGGAAGAAGTTTTCTCCTACCGCCTTTCGTGCCTTTAAAGACAGAGAGGAGGAAATCGACCGGTACCTCCAGGTTTTTGAGACCCAGTGTGAGCTGCAGGACATCAACGAAGTGGACTGGGTTACTCTCCTGATTGGAAAGCTGTCAGGGAGAGCTTTGGATGCTTTTGAGGCTATCCCCTTGGAGACATGCAGAGCTATGTTCGGGTAAAGGAGTGCTCCACCACAATACCGCATTCTTCAGCGCATCATCACATTCCAATCACAGCAGGTCTGTCAGATCAGCCAAATATTGATTCACTGCACCTGCGCTCCACCACAGAAGCTAATAATAATAACTAGTATTTTAATAGTGCCTTTCTCCCAGTGGGACTCAAATTGCTTTTTCTGCGCTCGCTCTCAACCAAATCTGCAGTTGAATAGTAATAGTTGTTATTATTACCCATTTTAATGGTACTCATTTTATCGACCTCTGAAGAATGAAGGGCTTAGTCGGCCCTGCCATGATTTCAACCTGTGACCTTGGACTTTTTTGTACTCAGGGTATTTACCAACTGAGCTACCTCACCGGCCTCACTACAACGGAAATGCTTGCTAATCCTACATATATATAATAGACTGTAATTTCCCCAAGCTTCAATATTTTTTTTTGCCTCTGCCTGGGGGGTACAAGGGGGGCGCCTGCCGATCCACTGGCATCCACCCCAAGTAAACCTTTGCCCCTCTTTAACCCCCCAGATGGAGGAAAAAAAGATAGTGAAGATGGGCAAATTACAGTGCATAGTATATATGTTTGATGCAGTGACTCGATAAAGTAAATGCACACTGAGGGGATTTGCAATCAGACAGCTGATTCCACGGCACCGGAAGTGACGGAATTGGCTAATCTGAGGAAATGGCTGATCTGCCAAGACACAAAAGTAAAAATGTTAGATCTGGTGGGGGGCCTGGAGACCAGTACTAATAGGCTCTTTGCAGGTACGTAATTTTGTTTTTTGGATATTTATGAAATGTGACAGTATGTATTAACAATTTGAAGAAAAAACAATCAAGTTTACTGTCCCTTTAAGTATTAAATAATAAAAATAAAATTAATTTTACATTTTTTTTTATTTTTTTTTTAAAGGGATATGAAACCCCAAAAAAATATTTTGTGATTCAGGCAGTGTATACCATTTAAAAAAAGTTTCCTTATCAAATTGCTTCATTCCCATAAATACAGTATACCTAGCTAGGCATCTGGAGCACTATATGGCAGAAAATAGTGCTGCCATCTAGGGCTCTTGCAAATGAATAACATTCTTGCAAAACTTTAGCCATATAGTGCCCCTGAAATGGGCCAGCGCCTAAGCATACGTCACTGCTTCTCAACAAAAGATACCAAGAGAACAAAGAAAAAATATAAATGAAGTTAGTTTGAAAGTTCTTTAAAAGCGCATGCTCTATCTGAATCATGAAACCTTTTGGGTTTCATATCCCTTTAATTGCTATTTTGAAGTACTCATAAATTGACAATCAGTCAAAAATGAACCGCAAAATAAAGAACATAATAATTAAACAAATTAACAAAATATACTAAGTAAACAGATTATATATGGAAAAAAGAAATGGTATAAATACAAAATATGTAACAATGTTTTATTTTTTATACATTCTGCTTACAAATTCTTTAGTTTCTAGCCAGGCTAGCTAATTATTGTTTATTTTTTAAGGGACCCTCTAATGCAAAACTCACACACTCTATTTTGTTATAGCATTTCAGTTTCGCATTACTGACGGTAAACGGCAATCTGTTTACCCCCTGCAAAGTGGTGAAACACATAGGTAGAGTCCAGCTCAGGAGCAACAAGTCCTGCAGCTCTCGTGTAGGACACGGCCAACAATTGATACGGTCATGACACTGCTGAACTGATCCTGTTTGGCTGACCAGCCATGTCTAGCTCCCAAGATGATAATGATTATGATCATTCATGTAAACTTGAAATTATCCAAATGTTGTTTTAATTGTACCAAATCAATTTATGCAGAACATGAAAATAAAAACAAATCCAGGTCACTCAAGTATTAAATATTTTGAATGATATCTTGATCCCAGACAATACTAAAGGAAGTAAAAGCAGTATTATATGATATACAATCATTAACAAATTAGGCTGTTTAACCCTTTTGTGTCTGGTACACAATCAATAAATGTGTACACATAGCTTTACCTCCAAAAGTTAATAACATCATTCTCAGCAATTAAACCATCTTGGTTTTTGGTCTTTAGAGTAAAAATCCAAAATGCTTCCTGCTGCACCAGAAGGGTAAACTTGTAACCTCCCCTATATGGATGCACAGTTTTTTTTTCTATGGACTGCCAAACAAAAGTATCTAATGCATGATCAGGTTTCCTAATAAAATACCAAGACAGATCAGAGCAGGGATGATCAGATGTGATGTTATACATGTGTTATTCTAATCCCTGAGCTGACCTTCCTAGTAGTCATCCCCATGTATTGCAGACCGCAGCTAGTACAATTTATGAGGTATACTACATAAATAAAAGAACACTTAGGGCTAGATTACAAGTGGAGTGGTATTTTGCGTTTTCACTATAGCGAAAACTCCACTAGAATTTTCATTTTCAATGCACTAGTTGGATTGCGCTTATATCACAGGTTGAAAGTAAAATAATTTTTTCTCCAGGGGTAACCAAAATCGCGCTTAAATACAAAATTCAAAAATCGCGATTACATTTTTCATTCCCCCATAGAAGTCAATGGAGAAAAAAAGTTGGAAAAAAACACCCACTCTCTTGCGCAAACACCATTACATATTCTCATTTGCTCAAACCTGACATGAAAATATGAATATTTCATATTCCAATGTTCTTTATGTAACAGAATATGTTCTATCTATTCATAAATACATATTTCTACATATATATATATTTTTTTAAACAGATATTTATTTATACCTATATATATATATATATATATACAGTATATATATATATATATATATATATATATATATACTGTATATACAGTATATATATATAATTATATATAGGTATAGATATATACAGATACATATAGGAATATTTATTTATAAATACATAGAACATATTCTGCTATGTCCAGAACATTGGACTAATTGGTTGGATTATTAATATTGCATAAATATGATTTTACATATATATTAATGTTGTTATATGTGTATATATGTCTGTAAATACATATATATAAATTTCTCAATGATGAGGGCACTCACAGGACTTAATAGTAAAGAAATGTTTTATTCATCAAAACGATACATCAACATGTGTCAAGGTCAAATATATAGACATATACATATATATAATTAAACATCATTAGACATGTACGTATTTGTATGTACCTCAATGTTAAAGTCCTTTGCATGCTTTTTTTTCTCAAAACCCGCAATTTCATATCTTTGAGCCCTTATAACTTTTTAATGCAATATTTTTACTAAATAAATTTTATTAGATAGTGTTTTTATGAGTGTAACTGTACTTTGTAATGTATTTTTGATGTTTTTTGTGTCACTTTTTAGTTTTGGAAAACAGTTAACCACAGCTCTGAAATTGCGGTAAGGATTCTAGCGTAAATTGCGATTGCGCTAGTTTTGCTCAATTTGTAATATGAGCGCCATTAAAACGGAGCAGAAAAGATGTTTGGCCCCCTGGGAGATTTCTTGGTGGGCCCTTTCCTGGGGCTGTTTACCTTAGCCCTGCAAAAAGTGTCCCTTCTTTTGTAGCTGGGCTGGCCCTGCCTCTGCTCACTTCCTTAGAGTTGGACTGTCAGCTGTTCTTAGTAGGGACGGTGTCCTGTCGAAAACTCCAAGTTGTCAAAATCTCCAATAACACCGAACCATTCATCTGATTGGTTGTGAACACATGTATGGTGGACTCTGGAGCAGGTATGGGCAGCAGACCAGGAGTGTGTCCTGGACCGGTCTCCCTTTGGAGCTGGGATAGGTGATGGGCAGCAGTCTAGACCAAGGGGGTGCGTGCTGGTGCCAGCCTCCAAAAATATCCAGGGCCGGTCTGTTTTCTCAGTCCAGTCCTGGGTGTACAGGTATAAATAATTTCACCTGTGTGAGGTAAAGTAGCCCTGACAAAGCCCCTGTATGTGGGAGAAATAAGGGCAAAATGTACATTAGTAAGCTCATGTTTTGTGTATCTAAACTCTGCATAATCCAGCAAATATCTGCATGAGCAGTTAAGCAAGCAGGCAAGGTCTGAGATTAAGCACAGAGACTGTACCTTCTGAGCAATCAGCTGTACACTAAGCACATGAGTGGAGGAAAACCTGTGTGGCTGTTAAAACCTGTGGTCCGATGCAGACAGAAGCTGGGAAGTATATACTGGAAGGTACGCTTAATAGGAAATGTGTATGTCTGCTCTGTAAATACTAATAGCAGTTCAAGCTGTGGTGTGAAATTGACTGAATTGTTTGATGGTACATACAAGACTGTGATATATGTGTGGACATTAAACAGCCTATGTGAGTGATTGTTAGCAGCAATGAGGCTGTGGATGCAAGTATGCAATTGTGTATTAACCTGTTAATGTACACAATGTCCAATGAACTGTGGGAACAGCAGTCTGCTTAATATTCATCTGCTTTGGAGGCGCAGATACATTTATAATTTATGGTATTCAATCTGTCTGTCATACATCATGCTGGGCTCATATTGTATACAAATGAACCTCTATATGAGATCTTGTGCATACTGTATTGTATATATTTGTCCCTGCTATGAGTGAGGTACTATGTACATACAAGTGATCTCAGGTTTTTTTTTTATGTCCTTAGTGGTACACTATCCTGAATCAGCAGGAATGGTAGCTTTATGCCTTTTTTTATATAGTCTGTTTTGGATTAACAATGGTCCAATAACCTGGTGTTTATTGCATCCCCTGATTTACTTGCTGACAACATAGAAAGACTTGTTTCAGATGTGGAACTTGCCAAATGCCGCAATTACTCTGTAAGAGGCAAGGTTTGAGCATTATATAAGATATGTCTGCCTCCAACAGGTACTGTTCATTGGGATTAGCTAGCTGAGACTAGTGAGCATTTACAGATCTATAACTGCTCTATGCCACATCTTAGTTGGTAAGCAGAGCTTTTATACTAGAGGTTTGAACTATTGTGTGGGTTTTGGGAAGTTGGATTTATATATGTAATCAGTAATGTGTCACCTGATGCATCTTATTTTGTGCATATTGATTTGCCAA
The DNA here is from genome assembly GCF_027579735.1 of Bombina bombina. Lineage (NCBI taxonomy): Eukaryota > Metazoa > Chordata > Amphibia > Anura > Bombinatoridae > Bombina > Bombina bombina. The sequence goes on along the minus strand of NC_069500.1, from coordinate 775,662,266 downwards.
TAAAATGTTTACATTTTATTAAGTAAAAAGTACTGAATTGCCTCTCTGTAAACAGGACTAAGCTTTTATCCTGATTATCTCTCTCTTTTATGCTCTACTATATTGTAAGCAAAGCATTACTACCAAGGAGCTACTAGAGCTTCCACAAACTCCACCTGACGGTTCCTGGACCTTGCAAAATATCTGGGTAGCTTGTTGTTCAACCAAGAAGCCATCAGAACTAATTCTGGGAGACCCCATTGTTTTAAAAACTTTTAGAGACCACTCCCCAGTAAAGAGATTGGTGATTGAGAAAATCTGCATCCTAATTGCTCACCACTGGAATATGAACTGCAGAGATTGTACAGAAATTGTTCTCTGCTCAAGTCAAAATATGGATACCTCCCCCATTGCCAAGGAACTGCAAGTTCCCCCTTGATGAATGCTGTAAGCCACATCAGTGTCAATGTCTGATTGAAAAAACAGAAAAGTCTCTTTTCAAAAGAGGCCAGCTCCAGAATATTTATAGAAAACCTTGCCTTCTGAGGAGACCAAACTTCCTGCACTCTTTAAGACCCTGAAACTGCAACCTGAAAGACTTGCATCTGTTGTGATAACAGTTCAGGTTGGACAAACAAAAGATGCCCCTTAAGCCATGGACTGATGAGCTATCCATCAGAAAAGAGACTTGCTGATATCATCAGACCTAACACTTCCATGCAGAGTGCTACTGTAGAAAAAGAACGGACTGAAGACTTGAACAAGCCGTAACTTTAGTCTCCTTTTATCTGGCAAAGAAAGTCTCATAGTAGTTGAGTCTATAATTACATCTAGGAATGTGACCCTGGTAAGTTGAGAAAGAGAACTCTTTGGAAAATTGATTCTCCAACCATGCCTTTATAGAAATAACAGTCTGTTGGTGTGAGATACTGCTAAAGGTAAAGATGGAGCATGTACCAAGATATTGTTCAGGTAAGGAACCTCTGAAATACCTTAATAAGAGAGTTCCCAGTACCTTTGTAAAAAATCTGGGAGCAGTAGCCAGACCAAATGGAAGTGCAACAAACTGAAAATGTCCATCCAGGAATGCAAATCTTAGAAACCGATGATGATCCCTGTGAATAGGGATATGAAGATTAGTGATGTCCCGAACTGTTCGCCCGCGAACGGTTCACAGCGAACATAGCTTGTTCGCGTTCGCGTTTGTGGGCGAACACATGGCGATGTTTGATCCGCCCCTATGTGTCATCATTGTGGAAACTTTGACCCTTTATGTCACAGCCGCCTGACACATTAGAGCCAATCAACATCAGACACTCCCTCACAGACACTCCCAGCTACTCGGAATCCGCCATTTTAGACTCATAACGACCTTGCTTTCTTAATGAGAGGACGTGTTGTGTTTTTGCTCCTGACATTAATAGGAAAAACATAGCTAGGCTAGTGTATTTAGTGTCCAGAAGGACTCCACTCATCTCTGCTGCAAGCACAGCACCCCAATAAGCCCTTTTTAGGGCTATATTTCGTGCCGGTTTTTTTTTTTTTCGTTTTTTTTTTATTAGCATTTGCCTGGCTTTCAGCTGTGTGTTTAAGGCTCACAGCATATGCTGTGACTACTGCCACCACTGATATCTCCCTAACAACATTAGTTTAAATTTCACTAACCCAAAAATTTAATTATTTTTCTAGTGTAATTTTTTTTCATTTTCTATCAGGCCAGTGTCACACAGCATCTGGTTCATTGCTCTGTGCCAGCCAGCAGCCACCAGTGTTAATATCCGTTTATAACATTATTTTAAATTTAAAAAAAAAAAAAAAAATATTTTGCTAGTGTAATCTAATTACATTTACTATCATGCCTGTGTCTGTCATGCTCACTCAGCATTAATATACCTCCTTTTTTTTTTCAGTATTTTGGTTAATTGGTCTGTGCCAGGCAGCCACCCAGCACTCATATCTATTCTTCTTCACCTTAATTTTAATATAAAAAAAAAAAGTTTAAATTTGTTTGCTAGTGTAATCTAATATAATTTTCTATCCGGCCTGTGTGTTTTGCTGACATAGAGAGGCTACTGTGTTTACTTGCTGCCCTCCCTAGTCTATGAGCCACGACTCATATGTGTTTAACCTTTTTTTAATTTCCCCCGCCAAAAAATAATTCCAATCATTTTTCTAGTGTAATCTAATAGTATTTTCTATCAGGCGTGTGTGTATCCGACTAACAGAGCCTACTGTTTTTAATAGCTGCCCTTCCAAGGCTATCAGCCACGACTCATATGTATGTGCTTAACCTTTTTCTTAAAATTTACAACAAAAAGTCTTTAAATCATTATGCTAGTGTAATCTAATTGTATTTTCTATCAGGCCTGTGTCTAACTGTCTATCTGACTTACACAGCATACTGTTGTTATAATTGCTGCCCTACGTAGCAGCCAGCCAGTGCGACCACTCATAGAGTCATATGTGCATTGCACTTCTTAACTTAATTTTAATATTAAAATCTAAAATTTTAAAATATTTTGCTAGTGTAATCTAACTTAATTTTCTATCAGTCCTGTGTTTTTGTCACTTACACAGCATACTGTGTTAAATTGCTGCCCTACCTACCATCCACGATTCATATCTGCCAGCCTGTCTGCCAGGCCCAAGTAGCCAATTAGTGGCACCAATCACAATTCTTGTAACAGTAATTAAAAAAAAAAATCATAATTTTTTGGACTGCAAATATTCAGTCTCCTAGTGCCATTGAATTTCATTTACCTCCTGCCTGCCACTGCCAGCCTTTTGTGCCAGGCCGTCTAGCCAACTATTTACACCAATCATAATTGTTGTCACAGACAGTATAGTTATTAATTTAAATAAAAAAAATTTTTAGTGTTGATCTTAATCCTCAGTTTGCTCGTGCCCTAGAATTGCACTTTTCTACTGCCTTCCAAGCCTGTGTGCCAGGCCTACTTGAAAAATATTTACACCAATCATAGTTGTTGTGACAGTATTCTTAATAATTAAAAATTAAAATTGTTGGTAATAGTTGTTGTGAATCCTCAGTTTGCTGGTGCCAGTGAATAGCACTTTCCTCCTGCCTTGCAGCCTGCTGTGTGCCCGGCCCACCTAGCCAATTATTGCCAGCAATCATATTTCTTTTAAAAGTATTGCAAAAATTGTCAATCATCACTGTTTTGACTGTCAGTAATCAGTCTCCTAGTGTCCTTGAATTGCATTTACCTCCTGCCTGCCAGCCTTTTGTGCCAGGCCGTCTTTCCAACTATTTACACCAATCATAATCGTTGTCACAGTATAGTTAATAATTAAAATTAAAAAATTCTTGATTGTTGATGATCTTAATCCTCAGTTTGCTCGTGCCCTAGAATTGCACTTTTTTACTTCCTTGCAAGACTGTGTGCCAGGCCTACTTGACAAATATTTACACCAATCATATTTGTTGTGACAGTATTCGTAATAATTAAAAATTACAATTTTTGTTAATAGTTGTTGTGAATCTTCAGTTTGCTGGTGCCATTGAATAGCACTTTCCTCCTGCCTTGCAGCCTGCTGTGAGCCAGGCCCACCTAGCCAATTGTTGCCAGCAATCATATTTCTTTTAACAGTATTGCAAAAATTGTCAATCATCACTGTTTTGACTGTCAGTAATCAGTCTCATAGTGTCCTTGAATTGCATCTACCTCCTGCCTGCCAGCCTTTTGTGCCAGGCCGTCTTGCCAACTATTTACACCAATCCTAATTTTTTGTCACAGTACAGTTACTAATTAAAATTAAAAAATTCTTGATTGTTGATGATCTTAATCCTCAGTTTGCTCGTGCCCTAGAATTGCACTTTTTTACTTCCTTGCAAGACTGTGTGCCAGGCCTACTTGAAAAATATTTACACCAATCATATTTGTTGTGACAGTATTCTAATAATTAAAAATTAAAATTTTTGGTAATATTTGTAGTGAATCCTCAGTTTGCTGGTGCCATTGAATAGCACTTTCCTCCTGCCTTGCAGCCTGCTGTGAGCCAGGCCCACCTAGCCAATTGTTGTCAGCAATCATATTTCTGTTAACAGTATTGCAAAAATTGTCAATCATCACTGTTTAGACCGTCAGTAATTAGTCTCCTAGTGTCCTTGAATTGCATCTACCTCCTGCCTGCCAGCCTTTTGTGCCAGGCCGTCTTTCCAACTATTTACACCAATCCTAATTTTTTGTCACAGTATAGTTACTAATTAAAATTAAAAAAATCTTGATTGTTGATGATCTTAATCCTCAGTTTGCTCGTGCCCTAGAATTGCACTTTTCTACAGCCTTCCAAGCCTGTGTGCCAGGCCTACTTAAAAAATATTTACACCAATCATATTTGTTGTGACAGTATTCTAATAATTAAAAATTAAAATTTTTGGTAATAGTTGTTGTGAATCCTCAGTTTGCTGGTGCCATTGAATAGCACTTTCCTCCAGCCTTGCAGCCTGCTGTGAGCCAGGCCCACCTAGCCAATTGTTGCCAGCAATCATATTTCTGTTAACAGTATTGCAAAAATTGTCAATCATCACTGTTTTGACTGTCAGTAATCAGTCTCCTAGTGTCCTTGAATTGCATTTACCTCCTGCCTGCCAGCCTTTTGTGCCAGGCCGTCTTGCCAACTATTTACACCAATCATAATTGTTGTCCCAGTATAGTTACAAATTAAAATTAAAAAATTCTTGATTGTTGATGATCTTAATCCTCAGTTTGCTCGTGCCCTAGAATTGCACTTTTTTACTTCCTTGCAAGACTGTGTGCCAGGCCTACTTGAAAAATATTTACACCAATCATATTTGTTGTGACAGTATTCTAATAATTAAAAATTAAAATTTTTGGTAATAGTTGTTGTGAATCCTCAGTTTGCTGGTGCCATTGAATAGCACTTTCCTCCTGCCTTGCAGCCTGCTGTGAGCCAGGCCCACCTAGCCAATTGTTGTCAGCAATCATATTTCTGTTAACTGTATTGCAAAAATTGTCAATCATCACTGTTTAGACTGTCAGTAATCAGTCTCCTAGTGTCCTTGAATTGCATCTACCTCCTGCCTGCCAGCCTTTTGTGCCAGGCCGTCTTGCCAACTATTTACACCAATCCTAATTTTTTGTCACAGTATAGTTACTAATTAAAATTTAAAAAATCTTGATTGTTGATGATCTTAATCCTCAGTTTGCTCGTGCCCTAGAATTGCACTTTTCTACAGCCTTCCAAGCCTGTGTGCCAGGCCTACTTAAAAAATATTTACACCAATCATATTTGTTGTGACAGTATTCTAATAATTAAAAATTAAAATTTTTTGGTAATAGTTGTTGTGATTTGAATCCTCAGTTTGCTGGTGCCATTGAATAGCACTTTCCTCCTGCCTTGCAGCCTGCTGTGAGCCAGGCCCACCTAGCCAATTGTTGTCAGCAATCATATTTCTGTTAACAGTATTGCAAAAATTGTCAATCATCACTGTTTAGATTGTCAGTAATCAGTCTCCTAGTGTCCTTGAATTGCATCTACCTCCTGCCTCCCAGCCTTTTGTGCCAGGCCGTCTTGCCAACTATTTACACCAATCCTAATTTTTTGTCACAGTATAGTTACTAATTAAAATTAAAAAAATCTTGATTGTTGATGATCTTAATCCTCAGTTTGCTCGTGCCCTAGAATTGCACTTTTCTACAGCCTTCCAAGCCTGTGTGCCAGGCCTACTTAAAAAATATTTACACCAATCATATTTGTTGTGACAGTATTCTAATAATTAAAAATTAAAATTTTTGGTAATAGTTGTTGTGATTTGAATCCTCAGTTTGCTGGTGCCATTGAATAGCACTTTCCTCCTGCCTTGCAGCCTGCTGTGAGCCAGGCCCACCTAGCCAATTGTTGTCAGCAATCATATTTCTGTTAACAGTATTGCAAAAATTGTCAATCATCACTGTTTAGACTGTCAGTAATCAGTCTCCTAGTGTCCTTGAATTGCATCTACCTCCTGCCTGCCAGCCTTTTGTGCCAGGCCGTCTTGCCAAATATTTACACCAATCCTAATTTTTTGTCACAGTATAGCTACTAATTAAAATTAAAAAATCTTGATTGTTGATGATCTTAATCCTCAGTTTGCTTGTGCCCTAGAATTGCACTTTTCTACAGCCTTCCAAGCCTGTGTGCCAGGCCTACTTAAAAAATATTTACACCAATCATATTTGTTGTGACAGTATTCTAATAATTAAAAATTAAAATTTTTGGTAATAGTTGTGAATCCTCAGTTTGCTGGTGCCATTGAATAGCACTTTCCTCCTGCCTTGCAGCCTGTTGTGAGCCAGGCCCACCTAGCCATTTGTTGCCAGCAATCATATTTCTTTTAACAGCATTGCAAAAATTGTCAATCATCACTGTTTAGACTGTCAGTAATCAGTCTCCTAGTGTCCTTGAATTGCATCTACCTCCTGCCTCCCAGCCTTTTGTGCCAGGCCGTCTTGCCAACTATTTACACCAATCCTAATTTTTTGTCACAGTATAGTTACTAATTAAAATTAAAAAAATCTTGATTGTTGATGATCTTAATCCTCAGTTTGCTCGTGCCCTAGAATTGCACTTTTCTACAGCCTTCCAAGCCTGTGTGCCAGGCCTACTTAAAAAAATATTTACACCAATCATATTTGTTGTGACAGTATTCTAATAATTAAAAATTAAAATTTTTGGTAATAGTTGTTGTGATTTGAATCCTCAGTTTGCTGGTGCCATTGAATAGCACTTTCCTCCTGCCTTGCAGCCTGCTGTGAGCCAGGCCCACCTAGCCAATTGTTGTCAGCAATCATATTTCTGTTAACAGTATTGCAAAAATTGTCAATCATCACTGTTTAGACTGTCAGTAATCAGTCTCCTAGTGTCCTTGAATTGCATCTACCTCCTGCCTGCCAGCCTTTTGTGCCAGGCCGTCTTGCCAAATATTTACACCAATCCTAATTTTTTGTCACAGTATAGCTACTAATTAAAATTAAAAAATCTTGATTGTTGATGATCTTAATCCTCAGTTTGCTTGTGCCCTAGAATTGCACTTTTCTACAGCCTTCCAAGCCTGTGTGCCAGGCCTACTTAAAAAATATTTACACCAATCATATTTGTTGTGACAGTATTCTAATAATTAAAAATTAAAATTTTTGGTAATAGTTGTGAATCCTCAGTTTGCTGGTGCCATTGAATAGCACTTTCCTCCTGCCTTGCAGCCTGTTGTGAGCCAGGCCCACCTAGCCATTTGTTGCCAGCAATCATATTTCTTTTAACAGTATTGCAAAAATTGTCAATCATCACTGTTTTGACTGTCAGTAATCAGTCTCCTAGTGTCCTTGAATTGCATCTACCTCCTGCCTGCCATCCTTTTGTGCCAGGCCGTCTTGCCAACTATTTACAACAATCATAATTTTTGGTCACAGTATAGTTACTAATTTCAATTTAAAAATTCTTGATTGTTGATGATCTTAATCCTCAGTTTGCTCGTGCCCTAGAATTGCACTTTTCTACTGCCTTCCAAGCCTGTGTGCCAGGCCTACTTGAAAAATATTTACACCAATCATAGTTGTTGTGACAGTATTCTTAATAATTAAAAATTAAAATTGTTGGTAATAGTTGTTGAGAATCCTCAGTTTGCTGGTGCCATTGAATAGCACTTTCCTGCTGCCTTGCAGCCTGTTGTGAGCCAGGCCCACCTAGCCAATTGTTGCCAGCAATCATATTTCTTTTAACAGTATTGCAAAAATTGTCAATCATCACTGTTTTGACTGTCAGTAATCAGTCTCCTAGTGTCCTTGAATTGCATCTACCTCCTGCCTGCCAGCCTTTTGTGCCAGGCCGTCTTGCCAACTATTTACACCAATCATAATTGTTGTCACAGTATAGTTACTAATTAAAATAAAAAAAAAATTGATTGTTGATCTTAATCCTAAGTTTGTTTGTGCCATTGAATTGCACTTTTCTACTGCCTGCCAGCCTGTGTGCCAGGCCCAACTATCCAATTAGTGCCAGCAATCATATTTCTTTTAACAGTATTGCAAAATTTGTCAATCATCACTGTTTTGACTGTCAATCTGCAGTCTACTAGTGCCCTTGAATTGCATTTTCCTCCTGCCTGCCTGCCTGTGTGCCAGTCCCAACTAGCCAATTAGTGCCGCCACTCATATTTATTGTAACAGGATTGGAATTTTTGTTAATCATAACTGTTTTGACTGTGATTCTTCAGTCTCCTAGTGCCATTGAATTGCAGTTTCCTTTCTCCCAGCGTGTGTGCCAGACAGGCCCATTTGCCAAATAGTGCCAAACAATCATATTTGTTGCCACCGTACTTGTAAGTTGTAATATTTTAAAAAATTAATAATTTGTGATTTTTAAAACATCTGTCTTTTTTGTTGTTGTCAGTCTCACAGTAATAGTATTGTTAGTGTCCATTTAAAAAAAAATGACAGGCAGAGGCAGGCCACCCCGCAGGTTCCGTGGTCGTGGTCGTGGTGCTGTGATTCCTTTAGACCCTACAAATATGCACATTGTTCAGATGCCGGGTGCCAGGGGAGACGCAAAAACTTCTGAGGAGGACCTAGTTGAATGGCTAACACAGGACACCCAATCTTCTTCAGCTTCCGCTGCTAGTCCTCCTAACCTTGACGCACCATCTAAGTCCAGCTGTGCTTTGGGCAGGTCTCAAGTGACCAGTGCCACTCCGCCGCCTGTCGCCACCACCAACACTAGCACCACAGCCACTTCACTTGATCTGTCACAGGAGTTATTGACACATCATTTGGAAGAAATGAGTGATGCGCAACCATCATTGACAGAGGATGTAGATAATAGTGATCAGTCTCAGTCAGGCAGCATTACCGACATGGAGGTACGGTGTGATGATGATGATGATGATGTTGTACCCGCTGCTGCTTCCTTTCTTGATGTTTCAGATACAAGTGAAGCGGTTGATGATGATGTGTCGGTGGATGTCACGTGGGTGCCTGCTAGAAGAGAAGAAGAAGAGGGGGAAAGTTCAGATGGGGAGACAGAGAGGAGGAGGAGGAGGAGACGATTTGGAAGCACGGGGAGGTCGTCTCAAGGAGCTAGCGGCACAGTCAGACAGCATGCATCGTCACCAGGGGTCAGCCAGACAGCACGCCGACGCCCATCAACGCATGTTGTTGCCACCACCAGAATGCCGTCATCGCAGAGCTCAGCAGTGTGGCATTTTTTTTGTGTGTCTGCCTCTGACAACAGCGATGCCATTTGCAACCTGTGCCAAAAGAAACTGAGTCGTGGGAAGTCCAACAGCCACCTAGGTACAACTGCTTTGCGAAGGCACATGGTCTCCCATCACAAAGGCCGATGGGAAGAACACATGAGTAGAAGCAGCACACAAAGTGAAAGCCGCCCTCCTCCTCCTGCTCCAGCATCTTCAGCCACTTCAACCAGTGCTGTCCTCCTTGCCCCCTCTCAACCATCCTCCACTCAGTCTCTCTTACGTAGCAGTTCCTGGTCATCTGCCCACAGTCAGGTGTCTGTCAAGGACATGTTTGAGCATAAGAAGCCAATTTCTCAAAGTCACCCCCTTGCCCGGCGTCTGACAGCTGGCTTGTCTGATTTCTTAGCCCGCCAGCTTTTACCATACAAGCTGGTGGAGTCTGATGCTTTCAAAAAATTTGTATCTATTGGGACACCGCAGTGGAAGGTACCTGGCAGAAATTTCTTTTCACAAAAGGCAATCCCAAACCTGTACTCTGTTGTGAGAAAGGAAGTTATGGCATGTCTGGCACACAGCGTGGGGGCAAGGGTCCATATGACCACGGATAGCTGGTCTGCAAAGCATGGTCAGGGCAGGTATATCACCTACACTGCGCATTGGGTAAACCTGCTGACTTCTGACAAGCATGGAATGCGTGGCTCTGCAGAAGAGTTGGTGACACCGCCACGACTTGCAGGCAGGCCTGCTGCTACCTCCTCTACTCCTCCTACTCCATCCTTTTCCATAACCTCTTCCTCGGCTGAGTCCTCTTCAACTTCTGCGTCTTGCTCCACATCTATGGCACCCCCCCAGCTCCCCAGGTACTATGCTACATCCCGGGTACGGCAGTGTCACGCCGTCTTGTGGTTGACTTGCCTGAAAGCGGAGAGTTACACAGCACCAGCACTCCTGACCGCCCTGAACGCACAGGTGGATCAGTGGCTGACTCCTCACCAACTGGAGATTGGCAAGGTTGTTTCTGACAATGAAAGTAATTTGGTGGCGGCATTGAAATTGGGCAAGTTGACACATGTGCCGTGCATGGCACATGTGTGTAATCTAATTGTACAACGATTTGTCCATAAGTACCCAGGCTTACAGGACGTCCTGAAGCAGGCCAGGAAGGTGTGTGGCCATTTCAGGCGTTCCTACACGGCCATGGCGCACTTGTCCGATATCCAGCATCGAAACAACCTGCCAGTGAGGCGCTTGATTTGCGACAGCCCGACACGGTGGAATTCAACACTCCTAATGTTTGACCGCCTGCTCCAACAAGAAAAAGCTGTTAATGAGTATTTGTATGACTGGGGTGCTAGGACAGCCTCTGGGGAGCTGGGGATATTTTTGCCAAATTACTGGACGCTCATGTGCAATGCCTGTAGGCTCATGCGTCCTTTTGAGGAGGTGACAAACCTTGTCAGTCGCACCGAAGGCACCATCAGCGACATCATACCATTTGTTTTCTTCCTGGAGCGTGCCCTGCGAAGAGTGCTGGATCAGGCAGTAGATGAGCGTGAAGAGGAAGCGGGAGAGTTGTGGTGTCCATCACCCCTGCAAACAGCCGAATCAGCATTGCTTGCTGGACCTGCGGCAACGCAGGAAGAGGATTGTGAGGAAGAGGAGTCAGAGGAGGAATGTGGCTTTGGGGAGGAGGAGGAGGAGGAAGACCGAGCACAACAGTCATCCCAGGGTGCTCGTTGTTGTCACCTCTCTGGTACCCGTGGTGTTGTACGTGGCTGGGGGGAAGAAGATACCATCAGTGAGATCAGTGAGGAGGAGGAACGCGACATGATTAGCTCAGCATCCAACCTTGTTCAAATGGGTTCTTTCATGCTGTCGTGCCTGTTAAGGGACCCTCGTATAAAAAAGCTGAAGGAGAACGACCTGTACTGGGTGTCCACGCTCCTCGACCCCCGGTATAAGCATAAAGTGCCTGAAATGTTACCAAATTCCCGCAAGTTGGAAAGGATGGAGCATTTTCATAATAAATTAAAAACTATGCTTTACACAGCATATAAGGGTGATGTCACAGCACCACGGGAATGTAACAGGGGAAGAGATGAAATTAATCCTCCTCCTCCGACCACGGCGGCAAGGACCGGGCGCTTTCCTGACGTCTTGTTGATGGAGGACATGTGTACCTTTTTAACTCCCATGCACCATCAGAGCCTTTCGGGATCCAGCCTTAGAGAAAGACTCAACCGACAGGTAGCAGACTACCTAGCTTTAACTGCGGATCTCGACACTCTCAGGAGCGATGGACCCCTTGACTACTGGGTGTGCAGGCTGGACTTGTGGCCTGAGCTATCCCAATTTGCAATGGAACTTCTGGCCTGCCCCGCTTCAAGTGTCCTGTCCGAAAGGACTTTTAGTGCAGCAGGAGGTTTTGTCACTGAGAAGAGAAGTCGCCTAGGTCAAAAAAGCCTTGACTATCTCACTTTTATAAAAATGAATGAGGGCTGGATCCCGAAGGGACTGACATTGGGCGATACATTTGAATAAAAAACTCCTGATGATGAGATGAGCTGGCTTGGGCTACAACTGGTACACAGGCTGGCCTTTTTTTTTTGGTTATAAAGCCGGAGGACTTGCTTGACTTATCCGCCAACAACTAGTGTTCAAGCCACAAGCTTTTAGGGCACTTTATAAATGTTTTACAAACATCGATTTTTCTGGCCGCTGCTACAGCAGTTGCTACAACAATACCCCAATTTTTCAGTCATTTGTACATTCCGAATTTTTCTGGCCTCTGCTGCAGCTCTGTGGGTACAAAACTCAAATAAAAAAAATAAGGCACATAACACTAGTGATTAAACTGTTACGAATTGTACAACTTAACACACCACTCATATCCGGTGGACCATTAAATTGAATGCAAAATGCCACAAATTTGAAAGAGTAGGACCGACCAAGCATCTTTATCCGTCTCTTGGTTGCTCTAAATTATCTCCGTGTTCCATCTATGCCATACCTGTACTCTATTGTGCAAAAGGGTGGTATATGTGGTGTTTCATGCTGTTGTGCCTGTTGCGGGTCGTGGCCCATTATATAAAAAGGCTGAAGGAGAACGACCTGTAGTAATGGGTGCCCCATCCAGTTTTTAGAAAAATGTTCCTGGTTCCTCTCAATTATCTCTGGGTTTCTAAAATGGATGCCATACCTGTACTCGCTTGTGCAAAAGGATGGCATATGTGGTGGTGTTTCCTGCAGTTGTTTCTGTTGAGGGTGCTGGACCCTCTTATAAAAAAGCTGAAGGAGAACGACCTGGAGTGGGAGTACAAGCATGGTTTTTGGGGCTATTTCACTTTTACAAAAAATTATCTATGGGTTTCTAAAATCAATGCCTTTCCTGTACTCTATTGTTCCAAAGTATGCCATATGTTCTCTTTCCTGCTGGTATTTTGTTTGAGGGTCCTGGACCCTCTTATAAAAATGCCTAAGGAGAAAGAGGTGTACTGGGTGTCCACTCATTTTTCTTTTCTATTTCACATTTGACCAAAATTATCTCTGGGTTTGTAAAATTAATGCTGTACCTGTACTCTATTGTTCAAAAGGATGACATACGTCCTCTTTCCTGCTGGTGTTTTTTTTGAGGGTCCAGGACCCTCTTATAAAAAGGCCTAAGGAGAAAGAGGTGTACTGGGTGTCCACTCATTTTTTTTTTCTATTTAACAATTGACCAAAATGATCTCTGGTTTTGTAAAATCAATGCTGTACCTGTACTCTATTGTTCAAAAGGATGCCATACGTCCTCTTTCCTGCAGGTGTTTTTTTTTTGAGGGTCCAGGACCCTCTTATAAAAAGGCCTAAGGAGAAAGAGGTGTACTGGGTGTCCACTCATTTTTTTTTTCTATTTAACAATTGACCAAAATGATCTCTGGTTTTGTAAAATCAATGCTGTACCTGTACTCTATTGTTCAAAAGGATGCCATACGTCCTCTTTCCTGCAGGTGTTTTTTTTGAGGGTCCAGGACCCTCTTATAAAAAGGCTTAAGGAGAAAGAGGTGTACTGGGCGTCCACTCATTTTTTTTTTCTATTTAACAATTGACCAAAATGATCTCTGGTTTTGTAAAATCAATGCTGTACCTGTACTCTATTGTTCAAAAGGATGCCATACGTCCTCTTTCCTGCTGGTGTTTTTTTTGAGGGTCCAGGACCCTCTTATAAAAAGGCCTAAGTAAGGAGAAAGAAGTGCACTGGGTGTCCATCGAATCATTTTTTTGATTCAAATTTCCATTTTCAAAAAATTATCTCTGGGTTTCTAAAATCAATGCCTTTCCTGTACTCTATTGTTCAAAAGGATGCCATATGTCCTCTTTCCTGCTGGTGTTTTGTTTGAGGGTCCTGGACCCTCTTATAAAAAGGCGTAAGGAGAAAGAATTGTACTGGGTGTCCATCCAATCATTTTTTTTATTCAAATTCACGGTTGCAACAAATTATCTCCGGGTTTCTAAAATCAATGCCTTTCCTATAATCTTTTTTTCACAAAGGATGCCATATGTCCTCTTTCCTACTGCTGGTTTTGTTGAGTGTCCTGGAGCCTCTGCTAAAAAGGCCTAAGGATAAATAAGTGTACTGGGTGTCTATTCAATGTTTTTTTAGATTTCCCGGTTGTAACAAATTTTCTCTGTGTTTCTAAAATCAATGCCTTTCCTGTAATCTATTTTTCAAAAGGATGCCATATGTCCTCTTTCATGCTGTTGTTTCTGTTGAGGCTCCGGGACACTCTTATAAAAAGGCCTAAGGATAAAGAAGTGTACTGGCTGTCCAATCAATGTTTTTTTCTATTTCCCGGGTCATATAACTGATCTCTGTGTTTCTAAAATCAATGCCTTTCCTGTAATCTAATTTACAAAAGTATGCCATATGTCCTCTTTCCTGCTGCTGGTTTTGTTGAGGGTCCTGGAGCCTCTGCTAAAAAGGCCTAAGGATAAAGAAGTGTACTGGGTGTCTAATCTATGTTTTTTTAGATTTCACGGTTGGAACAAATTATCCCCGGGTTTCTAAAATCAATGCCTTTCCTGTAATCTATTAGTCACAAGGATGCCATATGTCCTCTTTCATGCTGTTGTTTCTGTTGATGCTCCGGGAGCCTCTTCTAAAAAGGCCTAAGGATAAAAAAGTGTACTGGGTGTATAATCTATGTTTTTTTAGATTTCACGGTTGCAACTAATGATCTCTGTGTTTCTAAAATCAATGCCTTTCCTGTAATCTAATTTTCTAAAGGATGCCATATGTCCTCTTTCATGCTGCTGGTTTTGTGGAGGGTCCTGGAGCCTCTGCTAATAAGGCTTAAGGATAAATAAGTGTACTGGGTGTCTAATCCAGTTTTTTTTAGATTTCACGGTTGCAACAAATTATCTCTGGATTTCTCAAATCAATGCCTTAAATGTAATCTATTAGTCACAAGGATTCCATATGTCCTCTTTCATGCTGTTGTTTCTGTTGAGGCTCCTGGAGCCTCTTCTAAAAAGGCCTAAGGATAAAGAAGTGTACTGGGTGTATAATCTATGTTTTTTTAGATTTCACGGTTGCAACTAATGATCTCTGTGTTTCTAAAATCAATGCCTTTCATGTAATCTAATTTTCTAAAGGATGCCATATGTCCTCTTTCATGCTGCTGGTTTTGTGGAGGGTCCTGGAGCCTCTGCTAAAAAGGCCTAAGGATAAAGAAGTGTACTTGGTGTATAATCTAAGTTTTTTTGAGATTTCACGGTTGCAACTAATGATCTCTGTGTTTCTAAAATCAATGCCTTTCCAGAAATCTATTTTTCTAAAGGATGCCATATGTCCTCTTTCCTGCTGCTGGTTTTGTTGAGGGTCCTGGAGCCTCTGCTAATAAGGCCTAAGGATAAATAAGTGTACTGGGTGTCTAATCCAGTTTTTTTTAGATTTCACGGTTGCAACAAATTATCTCTGGGTTTCTCAAATCAATGCCTTAAATGTAATCTATTAGTCACAAGGATGCCATATGTCCTCTTTCATGCTGTTGTTTCGGTTGAGGCTCCGGGAGCCTCTTATAAAAAGGCCTAAGGATAAAGAAGTGTACTGGGTGTATAATCTATGTTTTTTTAGATTTCACGGTTGCAACTAATGATCTCTGTGTTTCTAAAATCAATGCCTTTCATGTAATCTAAATTTCTAAAGGATGCCATATGTCCTCTTTCATGCTGCTGGTTTTGTGGAGGGTCCTGGAGCCTCTGCTAAAAAGGCCTAAGGATAAATATGTGTACTTGGTGTATAATCCAAGTTTTTTGAGATTTCACGGTTGCAACTAATGATCTCTGTGTTTCTAAAATCAATGCCTTTCCAGAAATCTATTTTTCTAAAGGATGCCATATGTCCTCTTTCCTGCTGTTGGTTTTGTTGAGGGTCCTGGAGCCTCTGCTAATAAGGCCTAAGGATAAATAAGTGTACTAGGTGTCTAATCCATTTTTTTTTAGATTTCCCGGTTGCAACAATTTATCTCTGGGTTTTTCAAATCAATGCCTTAAATGTAATCTATTAGTCACAAGGATGCCATATGTCCTCTTTCCTTTTTTTTTTTTTTTTCTCTGTATTTCTGTTTATTTTAGAAAATGTAATGCACTTATAGGTTCACTAAGATTATGACTTTGCACACTGCCCTTTTCCATGCAGCATTTTGACATGTCGTGTGATATGACTAGAAGATTGAAGAATGGTATGTTTTGAATCTGCTGAGCATAATAATAAAAAAAAAATTGATTTAACTTGAGTTAATAACTGAAGCATGACTTCAGGAGTCAGGTGTGGTCATAGGTAGTGGTTGTTGTTAGCAGATTATTTTTATTGCAAATTGCAATAGCCACAGCGTGCATAAAATGTGCGTCACTAGTCCAAATCTTACCTTTTTTTTCATTCAGGATTAGTTTGGGGTCCGGCGCAATATTGGAAACGCAAAAAACAGGTCTCCGTACCCGTTGATATAAGGGGTGACTACTAGTGCTTTTACCAGGCTCCTCTTGGATAGCCCCATAAAGTGTGACTATGAATCCCAAAAAGAAAATTAAATTAAGGTTGAAAACTAACTCCTAAGTAAATTGTAAGACCTGGAGCTCCTCAAACACACGTCCTACCGCAACAGCTATAGGCTCCGCCCACCCAAATCTTACCTTTTTAATGCCAATTGATATTGCCACAGCTGGAACAACAGTAAATAACATGTGCGTCACCACAGTCTCCGAAGCTGTTGTCGGATGTATACAAAAACACTGATAAAGTATTCCTTTCGGGGCGCAAAGAGATGGCTACCGGAACACTCCAGGAACTTCCCAAGACTAAGAGTCGCTGTCTTGTGTTTCTGGTGATGTTGGAGACATCTGGGTAGTGTACAGGGATGGCAAAAATCCTCTCCATCTCTGTGCACCACAGGACAGGACGTCCTTGTCATCCATAAGCACATGAAATTGCTGGCATTTTCGTTGCTTCAAGAAGTTCAGTTTTTGTGGTGATAGTACATAATTAAATAAACTTTGGTTTCCTACCATACTCAAGACAATCTTGTAGTTCAAGATTCGGACTTGCTGTGGGAAACAGTGGCCTGTCCATACCAGGAAGATGATTTAGACAGAAGTAACGGGCTCTGATTGCAGGTGACACATGTTTATCGTCAATCATCAAAGGGGTTGTGTGCAGAATATGGCTGATGGCCCCTTATTCACATGTTTGTCCAGAGCAACAACATTTGCAAACATCCAGAAGAAAGGTCGGTTCTCACCAGCCTTAAGTTGAGCTTCAATTACCAAATGCTGATATTCAAAAAATAGACAAACAGTGCCTTAAAAAACACATTTGCAATATGGATTCACCAGAGCAAGGTCATTGCAAGTATTTCCCACAATAACAAAATTAAAATGACACAACTCCGCAATCTTCCCCTTCACATTATTATTGTCACACTCCATTGTACTCCCATGCCCACCTCCCTGCTCTTGTTTTTGTTGAGGGTCCTGGAGCCTCTGCTAAAAAGGCCTATGGATAAATAAGTGTACTGGGTGTCTAATCAATGTTTTTTTCTATTTCCCGGGTCATATAAATGATCTCTGGGATTCTAAAATCAATGCCTTTCCTGTAATCTATTATTCAAAAGGATGACATATGTCCTCTTTCATGCTGTTGTTTCTGTTGAGGCTCCGGGAGCCTCTTATAAAAAGGCCTAAGGATAAAGAAGTGTACTGGGTGTCCAATCATTGTTTTTTTCTATTTCCCGGGTCATATAAATGATCTCTGTGTTTCTAAAATCAATGCCTTTCCTGTAATCTAATTTACATAAGTATGCCATATGTCCTCTTTCCTGCTGCTGGTTTTGTTGAGGGTCCTGGAGCCTCTGCTAAAAAGGCCTAAGGATAAAGAAGTGTACTGGGTGTCTAATCTATGTTTTTTTAGATTTCACGGTTGCAAAAAATTATCCACGGGTTTCTAAAATCAATGCCTTTCCTGTAATCTATTATTCACAAGGATGCCATATGTACTTTTTGATGCTGTTGTTTCTGTTGAGGCTCCGGGAGCCTCTTATTAAAAAGGCCTAAGGAAAAATAAGTGTACTGGGTGTCTAATCAATGTTTTTTTCTATTTACCGGTTGCAACTAATGATCTCTGTGTTTCTGAAATCAATGCCTTTCCTATAATCATTTTTTCAAAAGGATGCCATATGTCCTCTTTCCTGCTGCTGGTTTTGTCGAGGGTCCTGGAGCCTCTGCTGAGCATAAAAAATAAATAAATAATAATTTAACTTGACTTAATAACTGAAGCATGACTTCAGGAGTCAGGTGTGGTCGTAGGAAGTGGTTGTTGTTATCAGATTATTTTTATTGCAAATTGCAATTGCCACAGCGTGCATAAAATGTGCGTCACTTGTCAAAATCTGACCTTTTTTTTTTCATTCAGGGGTGTCCGGCGCCATATTGGAAAGGCAAAAAACAGGTCTCCGTACCCGTTGATATAAGGGGTGACTATAGTGCTTTTACCAGGCTCCTCTTGGATAGCCCCAGAAAGTGTGACTAGGAATCCCAAAAAGAAAATTAAATTAAGGTTGAAAAATAACTCCAAAGTAACTTGTAAGACCTGGAGCTCCTCAAACACACGTCCTACCGCAACAGCTATAGGCTCCGCCACACACAAATCTTAACTTTTTAATACCAATTGATATTGCCACAGCTGGAACAACAGTAAATAACATGTGCGTCACCACAGTCTCCGAAGCTGTTGTCGGATGTATACAAAAACACTGATAAAGTATTCCTTTAGGAGCGCAAAGAGATGGCTACCGGAACACTCCAGGAACTTCACAAGAGTGGCTGTATTGTGTTTCTGGTGATGTTTGAGACATCTGGGTAGTGTACAGGGAGGGCAAAAATCCTCTCCATCTCTGTGCACCACAGGACAGGACATCCTTGTCATCCATAAGCACATGAAATTGCTGGCATTTTCGTTGCTTCAAGAAGTTCATTTTTTGTGGTGATAGTACAGAATTAAATAAACTTTGGTTTCCTACCATACTCAAGACAATCTTGTATTTCAAGCTTCGTACTTGCTGTGGGAAACAGTGGCCTGTCCATACCAGGAAGATGATTTAGACAGAAGTAACGAGCTCTGCTTGCAGGTGACACATGTTTATCGTCAATCATCAAAGGGGTTGCGTGCAGAATATGGCTGATGGCCCCTTATTCACATGTTTGTCCAGAGCCACAACATTTGCAAACAGCCAGAAGAAAGGTCGATTCTCACCAGCCTTAAGTTGAGCTTCATTTACCAAATGATGATATTCAAAAAAATAGACAAACAGTGGCTTAAATAACACATTTGCGATATGGATTCACCAGAGCAAGGTCATTGCAAGTACTAAGTTCCCACGATAACAAAATTAAAATGCCACAACTACGCAATCTTCACCTTCAGATTATTATTGTCACACTCCATTGTACTCCTATGCCCAGCTCCCTGCTCTTGTTTTTGTTGAGGGTCCTGGAGCCTCTGCTGAAAAGGCCTATGGATAATGAAGTGTACTGGGTGTCTGTTCAATGTTTTTTTTTAATTTCCCGGTTGCAACTAATTATCTCAGTGTTTCTAAAATCAATGCCTTTCCTGTAATCTATTATTCAAAAGGATGACATATCTCCTCTTTCATGCTGTTGTTACGGTTGAGGCTCCGGGACCCTCGTATTAAAAAGGCCTGAGCATAAATAAGTGTAACGGGTGTCTAATCAATGTTTTTTTCTATTTCACGGTTGCAAATAATGATCTGTGGGTTTCTAAAATCAATGCCTTTCCTGTAATCTATTATTCAAAAGGATGACATATCTCCTCTTTCATGCTGTTGTTTCGGTTGAGGCTCCGGGACCCTCGTATTAAAAAGGCCTGAGGATAAATAAGTGTAACGGGTGTCTAATCAATGTTTTTTTCTATTTCCCGGGTCATATAAATGATCTCTGGGATTCTAAAATCAATGCCTTTCCTGTAATCTATTATTCAAAAGGATGACATATCTCCTCTTTCATGCTGTTGTTTTGGTTGAGGCTCCGGGACCCTCTTATTAAAAAGGCCTGAGGATAAATAAGTGTAACGGGTGTCTAATCAATGTTTTTTTCTATTGCACGTTGCAAATAATGATCTGTGGGTTTCTAAAATCAATGCCTTTCTTGTAATCTATTATTCAAAAGGATGACATATGTCCTCTTTCATGCTGTTGTTTCGGTTGAGGCTCCGGGACCCTCGTATTAAAAAGGCCTGAGGATAAATAAGTGTAACGGGTGTCTAATCAATGTTTTTTACTATTTCACGGTTGCAAATAATGATCTGTGGGTTTCTAAAATCAATGCCTTTACTGTAATCTTTTATTCAAAAGGATGACATATCTCCTCTTTCATGCTGTTGTTTCGGTTGAGGCTCCGGGACCCTCGTATTAAAAAGGCCTGAGCATAAATAAGTGTAACGGGTGTCTAATCAATGTTTTTTTCTATTTCACGGTTGCAAATAATGATCTGTGGGTTTCTAAAATCAATGCCTTTACTGTAATCTATTATTCAAAAGGATGACATATCTCCTCTTTCATGCTGTTGTTTCGGTTGAGGCTCCGGGACCCTCGTATTAAAAAGGCCTGAGGATAAATAAGTGTAACGGGTGTCTAATCAATGTTTTTTTCTATTTCCCGGGTCATATAAATGATCTCTGGGATTCTAAAATCAATGCCTTTCCTGTAATCTATTATTCAAAAGGATGACATATCTCCTCTTTCATGCTGTTGTTTCGGTTGAGGCTCCGGGACCCTCTTATTAAAAATGCCTGAGGATAAATAAGTGTAACGGGTGTCTAATGAATGTTTTTTTCTATTTCAAGGGTCATATAAATGATCTCTGGGATTCTAAAATCAATGCCTTTCCTGTAATCTATTATTCAAAAGGATGACATATCTCCTCTTTCATGCTGTTGTTTTTGTTGGGGGTCCGGAACACTATTCTAAAAAGGCAGAAGGAGAATGACCTGTACTGTACTGGGTGTCCAATCATGTTTTTGTTTTCTATTTCACGGTTCATAATAAATATCGCCGTGTAACTAAAATCAATGCCATACCTGTACTCGGTTGTTCAAAAGGATGGCATATGTGGTGTTTCATTCTGTTGTGGTTGTTGAGGGTCCTGGCCATGGGACAGCGTATAAAACGGCTGAAGGAGAACAACCTGTACAGCCTTGCTCCTCTTTTTAGGCAGGCCAGCTCTTTGCATACATGCCCACAGACTCTGTAACGCATGCCTCTTTTAGGGAGAGGTGCAGCCATAATGCAGGGTCAGAAACTCTGCCTGCAACTGTTATACTCGATTTTGCGAAAGGAAGTAAGCTTACCATGGTTCCCTGCACGCACTTATTGTTGTTATATTTTGGTGAGGGTAATCATGATGGCCATGTAGACCACCACCACTGAGAGTCCTGGAAGTAACAGGGATGAGATGAAAGAGCTAAGAATAGTAGAACTTGAAACAACAGAGTTAGCCATGGGTGTTATTGCAAAACCGCTTGGCTTTTTTTTGGCTTTGGGTGCGGCTATTCATGCAGGCCATATAGAGCTGCCACCATTCGGTGTCGTATCAGCTATTAAACTAATAAGAACAGTACTACCAAAATACAGCCAATGAAGGGCCTTAGGAAGACTGAGCCAAGGTTGGATTGTAGTATTTGGTTAGGCTAATCATGATGGCCATGTAGACCACCACCACTGAGAGTCCTGGAAGTAACAGGGATGAGATGAAAGAGCTAAGAATAGTAGAACTTGAAACAACAGAGTTAGCCATGGGTGTTATTGCAAAACCGCTTGGCTTTTTTTTGGCTTTGGGTGCGGCTATTCATGCAGGCCATATAGAGCTGCCACCATTCGGTGTCGTATCAGCTATTAAACTAATAAGAACAGTACTACCAAAATACAGCCAATGAAGGGCCTTAGGAAGACTGAGCCAAGGTTGGATTGTAGTATTTGGTTAGGCTAATCATGATGGCCATGTAGACCACCACCACTGAGAGTCCTGGAAGTAACAGGGATGAGATGAAAGAGCTAAGAATAGTAGAACTTGAAACAACAGAGTTAGCCATGGGTGTTAGTGCAAAACCGCTTGGCTTTTTTTTGGCTTTGGGTGCGGCTATTCATGCAGGCCATATAGAGCTGCCACCATTCGGTGTCGTATCAGCTATTAAACTAATAAGAACAGTACTACCAAAATACAGCCAATGAAGGGCCTTAGGAAGACTGAGCCAAGGTTGGATTGTAGTATTTGGTTAGGCTAATCATGATGGCCATGTAGACCACCACCGAGAGTCCTGGAAGTAACAGGGATGAGATGAAAGAGCTAAGAATAGTAGAACTTGAAACGACAGAGTTAGCCATGGGTGTTAGTGCAAAACCGCTTGGCTTTTTTTTGGCTTTGGGTGCGGCTATTCATGCAGGCCATATAGAGCTGCCACCATTCGGTGTCGTATCAGCTATTAAACTAATAAGAACAGTACTACCAAAATACACCCAATGAAGGGCCTTAGGAAGACTGAGCCAAGGTTGGATTGTAGTATTTGGTTAGGCTAATCATGATGGCCATGTAGACCACCACCGAGAGTCCTGGAAGTAACAGGGATGATGAGATGAAAGTGCTAAGAATAGTACTACTTGAAACAACAGAGTTAGCCATGGGTGGTAATCCAAGACCGCTTGGATTTATTTTGGTATTGGGTGCGGCTAATCATGCAGGCCATATAGAGCTGCCACAATTCGGTGTTGTATCAGCTATAAAAATAATAAGAACTGTACTATCAAAATACAGACAATGAAGGGCCTATGAAGACTGAGCAAAGGTTGGATTGTAGTATTTTGTTCGGCTAATCATGATGGCCATGTAGACCACCCGTAACAGGGATGAAAGTGCTAAGAATAGTACTAATTGAAACAACCGAGTTAGCCATGGGTGTTAGTCTAAGACCACTCAGCTTTTTTTTGGGTTTGGGTGCAGCTAATAATGAAGGCCAGATAGACCTGCCACCATTTGGTGTTGTAACAGGTATCAAACTGCAAAGAACAGTACTACTTAACACAACCAACTTACCATGGGTCCCAGAGCATATGTTTGGTTGTTATATTTTGTAAGGGTAATCATGCAGGCCATATAGACCTCCACCAATAGGGTGAGTATGAGTAACAGCTATTAAAATGCGAAGGACATTACTAATTAACACAACATAGTTACCATGGGTCGCATACAAAGACCAGATGTCTTATTACATTTTGTATGGGTAATCATCCAGGCCGTATAGACCTAACCAAATAGGGGGAGTTACAGAGATTAAAGTGCTAAGAATGGTAGTACTTAAAACACAACCTAGTTAAAATAGGTAGCAGACCGCATGTCTTATTATTATAATTTTTCAGGGTAATCTGGCAGGCCATATAGAACACCCCCGATAGGGGGGGGGAACAGGGATTAAAGTGCTAAGAAAAGTACTAATTAACACAAGCTAGTTGGGTCCAAGAACGCATGTTTAATTATTAGACTTTATTAGGGTAATTATATATCTAACAAATATATCTATTTCTCTTCTATCGATTCTATCTAACTATCAATCTATGTATATCTATCTATCCTATCTATCAATCTATCTTCTGTCCGGGATGTTTTGAGACAGCCACTTTGGGAATGTTAGTTGATTTAGACCCATTATGGCTTAAAAGCAGACTCTGCATAAACTATGTAATTTTCCATGGGAGTTTTGCCAGAGATCCCCCTCCAGCATGCGACAGTCCAGGTGTTAGTACCCTTGAAACAACTTTTCCATCACTATTGTGGCCAGAAAGAGTCCTTGTAGGTTTTAAAGTTCGCCCGCCTATTGAATTCAATGGCGGTTCGCGAACAATACAGGAAGTTCGAGTCCGCCGTTCGCGAACCGAAAATTTTAGGTTCGCAACATCACTAATGAAGATTAGCATCCTTCAAGTCTAATGTAGACTTAAACTGCCCCTGTTGAACAGGAGGTAGAATAGTCTGAATTGTCTCCATCTAGTAACTAGGAACCCTGAGAAATATGTTTAAAGTTTTGTTAAATCTAGAACTGCCTGTGAGTTCCCTCCATCTTAGGAACAATGAAGACATTTGAATAAAACTCCTGGCTTTGTTCTGAAACTGGCACTATTTCCCCAATAGATTCTAGATTTAAGACTCACTGAAAAAAGCATTTTGCCTTTATATGATCTTTTGGAACATAGGATAGAAGAAACCTTCCACAGGGAGGCCTGATTTGAACCCTATTCTGTATCCATGGGAGAATATATTTAGAGCCTAAGAATAGTCTGAGACCAAACCCCCCCAGAAAATGGCGCAATCTGCCACCCTACCAGAAATTTTGGATTGGGGGCCATACCTTCATGCTGACTTTGTAGAAGTAGAAGACTTATTAGACTGTTTAACCTTGTTCCAATTTGAATTGGGAGCCCAAGAAGATCTGAAAAAAACTCTGCTTTTTTAGAAGAAGAGGAGTAGTAGTTTTGGTTCATAGATTTATGAAAGGAACAAAAATGGTTAATAGCCCTATTCTTTTCCCTATACTTTTTGTCCTAAGGAAGAAAATCTCCCTTTCCTCAGTCACAGTAAAAATAATAGCTTCAAGCCTAGGTCCGAACAAAATATTTCCCTGAAAAAGAAGAGATAGAACTCTAGACATAGAATCCATGTCAGCTGGCCATGATTTCATTGACGAGGCCTTTCTAGTCAAGAGTGCTAATGCCATATTTTTGGCATTCATTTTAATGTCAACAATAGCATCACAAGTAAATGCATTAGCTGACCTTAAAAGTTTCAAGTGATTCAAAAAATTGTCACCAACAGATTCATCTGAAAGCTGCTCAGATAAACTGTCACACCAAAGAGAAGAGGCTGCTGCAACATAAGCGCTACAAATCACTGGTCTGAAAAGAAACCCTGCTTGCTGAAAAAACATTCTATAAAAATACTCCCAATTTCCAGTACATAGGGTACTTGAAAGAAGTACTATCCTCAAGAGGAAAATTAGTATGTTTAGCCAAAGTAGAAATAGCATCATCCACGTTTGGAATAGTTTCCCCAAGCTCTAAGTTAAAAGGAGGTAAAGGAAACATTTTTTTTTAAAAAGTCCGGTTAAAGGGAATACCAGGCTTAGAACACTCCTAAGAAATTATTTCATATATAAAATCAGGAACCAGAAAAGATCTGGAGATTTAGCAGCAGGCTTGAAAATCAAATCCAGTTGAGCAGCATTGGTCTAATTACAATGCATAAAATGATCCATACAAGAATTGCAAAGCTGAGCTGGAGTGGTTACCAGAATAAGTTTGCAAAAAACACTTAAAGGGACACTGAACACAATTTTTTTTTCTTTCATGATTCAGATAGAGCATGACATTTTAAGCAACTTTCTAATTTACTCCTATTATCAAATTTCCTTCATTCTCTTGGTATTTTTATTTGAAATGCAAATTTTGGTGAACCACCTGGGTTGTCCTTGCTGATTGATGGATACATTCATCCACCAATAAAAAAGTGCTGTCCAGAGTTCTGAACAAAAAAAGGTTTGATGCCTTCCTTTTCAAATAAAGATAGCAAGAGAATGAAGAAAAAATTATATTAGGAGTAAATTAGAACGTTGCTTAAAATTGCATGCTCTATCTGAATCACAAAAGAAAAAAATTGGGTTCAGGGTCCCTTTAAAATTAGTAGGAAAGTGTTCAGTAGATCAAGCTTCTAAAGAGTCAACATTTAAAGGAACACTGAACCCAAATTTCTTCTTTCATGATTCAAATAGAGCATGCAATTTTAAGCAACTTTCTTTCTAATTTACTCCTATTATCAATTTTTCTTCATTCTCTTGTCATCTTTATTTGAGAAGCAAGAATGTAAGTTTAGAAGCCGGCTGATTTTTGGTTCACAACCTGGGTTGTCCTTGCTGATTGGACAGCACCATTAAACAAGTGCTGTCCAGGGTTTTCTGAACCAAAAATTTACTGTCTCCTTAGCTTAGATGCCTTCTTTTTCAAATAAAGATAGCAAGAGAACGAATACAAATTGATAATAGAAGTAAATTAGAAAGTTGCTTAAAATTGCATGCTCTATCTGAACCATGAAAGAAATTTTTTTGGGTTTAGTAGTTTAGCAGGGTATGTCCTCAAAAAAAATACACTTAACGACCAAGGGCGTACCCTGCACGTCGTCGGTCTTGGAAAGCGGTGAAAGCGATCCTGATCGCTTCCAGACGCTTTCCGGTTATTGCAGTCATGCCTCAATATCCAGGCATCCTGAAATAACCATCCTTGACCATTCGATGCAGAGAGAGCCACTCTGTGGCCCTCTCTGCACTGGACATCGATGGCCGCAATCGTTGGTGGGTGGGAGCCGACGTGGGAGGTGGGCGGCCATCGATAAGTTGATCATGGAAGAGGGGGGCGGGATCGTGGGCGCGTGCACAGGGCGGGAGCGGGTGGGAACCGCTACACTACGGAAAACTTTTATGCTGCAAAGTTGGAGAAAGGGGGGTGGGAATTTCAATAAATTATATATATAAGGTTTCTTGCAGGGGGTGGGTGAATGGCCTTTTGGGGGGGAAGCTACACTACAGAAAAACACAACAAAAACCCAATTTTTTTGTAAACTGTCAGACAGCTGCTAGTACCCAAGATGGGTCCCAATAAGGTAGAGGGGGAGGGTTAGAGAGCTGTTTGGGGGAGGGGATCAGGGAGGTTGGGGGCTAAGGGTGGATCCTAGACAGCAGCATATGTAAATATGCTTAAAAATAAATACTGGCAGACTTTCTGCCAGTACTTAAGATGGCGGGGACAATTGTGGAGTGGGGGATTGAAGAGAGCTGTTTGGGAGGGATCAGGGGGTGTGATGTGTCAGGTGGGAGGCTGATCTCTACACTAAAAGCTAAAATTAACCCTGCAAGCTCCCTACAAGCTACCTAATTAACCCCTTCACTGCTAGACATTATACACGTGTGATGCGCAGCAGCATTTAGCGGCCTTCTAATTACTAAAAAGCAACGCCAAAGCCAAATATGTCTGCTATTTCTGAACAAAGGGGATCCCAGAGAAGCATTTACAACCATTTTTGCCATAATTGCACAAGCTGTTTGTAAATAATTTCAGTGAGAAACCTAAAGTTTGTGAAAAAGTTTGTGAAAAAGTTTGTGAAAAAGTGAACTTTTTTTTTATTTTATCGCATTTGGCGGTGAAATGGTGGCATGAAATATACCAAAATGGGCCTAGATCAATACTTTGGGTTGTCTACTATACTACACTAAAGCTAAAATTTACCCTACAAGCTCCCTAATTAACCCCTTCACTGCTGGGCATAATACACGTGTGGTGTGCAGCAGCATTTAGCGGCCTTCTAATTACCAAAAAGCAACGCCAAAGCCATATATCTCTGCTATTTCTGAACAAAGTGGATCCCAAAAAAGCATTTACAACCATTTGTGCCATAATTGCACAAGCTGTTTGTAAATAATTTCAATGAGAAACCTAAAATTGTGAAATATTTTACGTTTTTTTTTAATTTGATCGAATTTGGCGGTGAAATGGTGGCATGAAATATACCAAAATGGGCCTAGATCAATACTTGGAGTTGTCTACTACACTACACTAAAGCTAAAATTAACCCCAGAAGCTCCCTAATTAACCCATTCACTGCTGGGCATAATACATGTGTGGTGCGCAGCAGCATTTAGCAGCCTTCTAATTACCAAAAAGCAATGCCAAAGTCATATATGTCTGCTATTTCTGAACAAAGGCGATCACAGAGAAGCATTTACAACCATTTATGTCATAATTGCACAAGTTGTTTGTAAATAATTTCAGTGAGAAACCTAAAGTTTGTGAAAAAATTTGTGAAAAAGTGAACAATTTTTTTTATTTGATCGCATTTGGCGGTGAAAAGTTGTCATGAAATATACCAAAATGGGCCTAGATCAATACTTTGGGATGTCTTCTAAAAACAAATATATACATGTCAAGGGATATTCAGGGATTCCTGAAAGATATCAGTGTTGCAATGTAACCAGCGCTAATTTTAAAAAAGTGGTTTGGAAATAGCAAAGTGCTACTTTTAATTTTTTCCTCATATTTTATATATATTTTTTATAGTAAATTATAAGATACTAGTCCTAAAGCCCGTGTACACGGGCCAATTTTTGCAGTACAGCGGTTCCACCCCTTGCTCTCTCTCTATCCCCCCTCTCTTCTGTTCTCTCTCTCCCCCTCTTTTGCGCTCTTTCCCCCTCTCTTTGCGCTCTCTCCCTCTCTTTTGCTCTCTCTCTCCCCTCTCTTTTGCTCTCTCTCTCCCCTCTCTTTTGCTCTCTCTCTCCCCTCTCTTTTGCTCTCTCTCTCCCCTCTCTTTTGCTCTCTCTCCCCCCTCTCTTTTGCTCTCTCTCCCCCTTCTCTTTTGCTCTCTCTCCTCCTTCTCTTTTGCTGTCTCTCTCCCCTCTCTTTTGCTGTCTCTCTATCCCCCCTCTTTTGCTTTCTCTATCCCCCCTCTTTTGCACTCTCTCCCCCCTCTTTTGCTTTCTCTATCCCCCCCTCTTTTGCACTCTCTCTCTCCCCCCTCTTTTTTGCTCTATCTCCCCCCTCTCTTTTGCTCCCTCTCTCTCCCCTTCTTTTGCCCCCCCCCCCTCTCTTTTGCTCTCTCTCTCCCCTTTCTTTTGCTCTCTTTCCCTCCTCTTTTGCGGTCTCTCTCTCCCCTCTCTTATGCTCTCTCTCTCTGCCATCTTTTGTGCTCTCTGCTCTCTTTTGCTCTCTCTCTCCACTTTCTCCCCCTCTCTTTTGCTGTCTCTCTCCCTCTCTTTTGCTCTCTCTATCTCCCCTCTTTTGATCTCTCTCTCCCCTTTCTTTTGCTCTCCCTCCCCCCTCTCTTTTGCTGTCTCTCTTCCTCTCTCTCTATCTCCCCTCTTTTTTGCTGTCTCTCTACCTCTCTTTTGCTCACTCTATCTCCCCTCTTTTGATCTATCTCTCCCCTATCTTTTCCTGTCTCTCTCCGTCACTCTCTATCCCCCCTCTTTTGAACTCTTATGAGCTCTTGGCACGGCCCGCACGGCCACGCGCAGCCCCACCCACGTCAAGGCCCGCCCGGCCCCATCCACGTCACGCCCGACCACGCCCACGTCATGCCCACATCATGTCCAGCCACGCCCACGGCCAGCCGGCCGGCCCTTTACTCACGCTGCAGTGTTGAAGGCCAGGTGTGTTTGTCCTCATGCTCAGTGTCTACTGCGCATGACAGCTTCGGACAAACACACGGCCTTTTATTATATAGGATGGTGAAAATAATGGTATCTTTAGAAAGTCCATTTAATGGCGAGAAAAATGGTATATAATATGTGTGGGTACAGTAAATGAGTAAGAGGAAAATTACAGCTAAACACAAACACTGCAAAAATGTAAAAATAGCCTTGGTCCCAAACGGTAAGAAAATGGAAAAGTGTTGTGGTCATTAAGGGTGTTAAAGTAGTGGGGACAGTTACGGTATGCTCCATAATGCCCAACAAACAGACAAGAAACCATAGAATAGAGATAACTAAATGTGGCAGGCAAACAATCAGGGATTTAAACAATAAAATCCAAGAAAGCAAAATGGGCAATAAATAAATAAACAAACAGAAAGCCCCTCAGTAAATAAATATGCATAAAAAAATAAAGCAACTCTTGCAGTAGTGAAAATCTTACCCCTTCCACGAGCCAAAGACAGACGAGCAAACATAGAGGTGTGCAAATTAACAGCAAAGTCATTAAAACAGCATGGTGAAAAAAATAAAAATAAACCCATGTTAAACAAAGTGATGAGCTCTAACTCAAATGCATGTGTAAAATGTCCCGTGGCTATGATATACTTATACTATATGTATCTGCTAATAGCCTTTAGGCTATGTGAGTGCCAAAACATCACTTGGCATCACCCACTCTACCGGACTTACAATTTTACCAGATAAATTCCTTTTTTCCTGGCAGGGAGAGTCCATAACTTCATTCCTTACTGTTGGGAAATACAACACCTGGCCACCGGGAGGAGGCAAAGACACCCCAACCAAAGGCTTAAATATCGCTCCCACTTCCCCTATCCTCCCAGTCATACGGCCGAGGGAACAACAACTTATTCTAAATATAATAATAATAAAAAAGAAAAACAAAAGCTAGAAAATTGCATACAAAATTAGTTATTTAATAATAGAAAATTATCACACATATTAAAAAGAGTGAATGCAGGGTACCCCATCATTAATCAAGGCCTAGTAATACAACCGGTTGTATATAGCAGTGTCTGTGGTGTACCACAATAATCTTTATGCATGCTAGTTAGAAAGACTGTCACAAGCAGCAAAGCAGTAAGTGAGTAAAGCGTGTAGCTGGATGTTAGCGCTTTTTAAGCTTGATAGTGCAGGTAGAGTCTTTCAAAGTTAATAGCAGTCAACCCGGTTGTATACATCAAAAGTATAAGCCACACTTCGTACCCTCACCAAAGGCAACAATTTCCACCACATAACGGAACCAAAGGAGGAAGATAGCACAGATGTACAGGCGGACCGCTGCCAAAGAGATCTTCAGCGCCACCGGTCTTAACGATACCTATATCAGATGACAAATGCAGTTAATCAGCAAATCTCCTAATCCGTATTGGTGATAAAGCCAGAGAGGGTTGGAAGAATGAGGGGGATCCCCGGCATAGACTCACAGCGACACACCAACGCATCCTCATGCACGTTTCGCTCCACCTCCTTGTCGCTTGGAGCTTCTTCCGGGTTGTGACATTGCTATTCGATCCTTTGTTTTTAATGGCCATTGCCAGTCACGTGTCCATGACACATTTCATATTTCATGCAGAGACATCATTGGGCTTTGTGGGCTGTTTCCATTCGCTAAAGTGTTTACTTATGCATCATAATATACAGAAAACGTTGCCCATGGTTACTGCAGTCAGATGTTGAACGCTTATGCATGTCACAATACAGTACAAAGCAACTTGTGCATTCAAAGCTTTATACATAATATTATACAAAGTATGCAGTTAATACTTCTTTACTCAAGTGCTTTTAGTGACGCTACAAATAATTCAGGTAATCAATTAAATGGGAGTCGTCATAGGGGCTGTTAAATTACCTGTTATTTAAAGAAAAAACAAATTATGCTTACCTGATAATTTTCTTTTCTTCAGACGGGAAGAATCCACAGTTGCATTCATTCATTTTGGGAAATTCAGAACCTGGCCACCAGGAGGAGACAAAGACACCCCAGCCAAAGGCTTAAAGGGACAGTATACACTCATTTTCATATAACTGCATGTAATAGACACTACTATAAAGAATAAGATGCACAGATACTGATATAAAAATCCAGTATAAAACTGTTTAAAAACTTACATAGAATCTGTCAGTTTTGCTCTGTTGAAAAGGTAGCTGGAAAGCCCACTGCAAGTGGGAAATAAGACACTCCCCCCTCCCCCTTCTTTTGCATATGAAAAGACCCTTTACACAAACAGGAGCAAGCTGGAGAAGGTAGCTGACGGTATTCACATAAAACTTTGGGGCTTGGTTAGGAGTCTGAAAATCAGAGCAATGTTATTTAAAAATAAGAAAAACTATACATTTATTTTTTTTAAAAACTTTATGGGCTATATAAATAGATCATCTACAAAACATTTATGCAAAGAAAAAATGAGTGTATAATGTCCCTTTAAATACCCCTCCCACTTCCCTCATCCCCCAGTCATTCTGCCGAGGAACAAGGAACAGTAGAAGAAATATCAGGGTGATAAGGTGCCAGAAGAACAAAAAACAGACGCCCACACAGAAAAAAATACGGGTGGGGAGCTGTGGACTCTTTCCATCTGAAGAAAATAAAATTATCAGGTAAGCATAATTTATGTTTTTCTTCATAAATGGAAAGAGTCCACAGCTGCATTCAATACTTTTGGGAAAACAATACCCAAGCTATAGAGGACACTGAATGCTAAAACGGGAGGGTACAAAAGGCGGCGCATTCTGAAGGCACCAGGCCTGAAACCATTACCCAGCAAAAAAACCTGCTTTGTCTGAAGCCGAGAAAACTTGACAAGGACACTGACCCACAGAAGTTCACAAGCCTTGCTAGAGACCGCAGGACTAGACTCGACTGAGCCAACACGCCTCTGGAAGACACTATCGCCCAGCAGTCGGTCCCCCACAACAAACCCCTTACGAGAGTGTCATGTTCCGGTGTACATGCGTTTAGGACACAGACCCTCAGGGCAGTGGTAGGGATTTGAAGACACCGACCCCTGACCCGGGGAAGAGTATCCTGGATGTGGATAGATGATATTCTGTGATTCATAGTTGCTAGAAGTTATTGTAGAATTCATGGAGAGTGCAACATTTGTATACAATATATTCTGGCTTCACTGTGACTTATAGTTAGTTAATAGGAGTAGCTGCAGGATTCAATGAGAGAAAAATATAGCAATGTGGAATGTTCAGGCTTCAGCGTAAACTGGTAGAAGATTGACACTTAGATGCAAACTAAGGTTTGTTGCAGGTTCACAGTACATAATATTATACAGGGAGTGCAGAATTATTAGGCAAGTTGTATTTTTGAGGATTAATTTTATTATTGAACAACAACCATGTTCTCAATGAACCCAAAAAACTCATTAATATCAAAGCTGAATATTTTTGGAAGTAGTTTTTAGTTTGTTTTTAGTTTTAGCTATTTTAGGGGGATATCTGTGTGTGCAGGTGACTATTACTGTGCATAATTATTAGGCAACTTAACAAAAAACAAATATATACCCATTTCAATTATTTATTTTTACCAGTGAAACCAATATAACATCTCAACATTCACAAATATACATTTCTGACATTCAAAAACAAAACAAAAACAAATCAGTGACCAATATAGCCACCTTTCTTTGCAAGGACACTCAAAAGCCTGCCATCCATGGATTCTGTCAGTGTTTTGATCTGTTCACCATCAACATTGCGTGCAGCAGCAACCACAGCCTCCCAGACACTGTTCAGAGAGGTGTACTGTTTTCCCTCCTTGTAAATCTCACATTTGATGATGGACCACAGGTTCTCAATGGGGTTCAGATCAGGTGAACAAGGAGGCCATGTCATTAGATTTTCTTCTTTTATACCCTTTCTTGCCAGCCACGCTGTGGAGTACTTGGACGCGTGTGATGGAGCATTGTCCTGCATGAAAATCATGTTTTTCTTGAAGGATGCAGACTTCTTCCTGTACCACTGCTTGAAGAAGGTGTCTTCCAGAAACTGGCAGTAGGACTGGGAGTTGAGCTTGACTCCATCCTCAACCCGAAAAGGCCCCACAAGCTCATCTTTGATGATACCAGCCCAAACCAGTACTCCACCTGCACCTTGCTGGCGTCTGAGTTGGACTGGAGCTCTCTGCCCTTTACCAATCCAGCCACGGGCCCATCCATCTGGCCCATCAAGACTCACTCTCATTTCATCAGTCCATAAAACCTTAGAAAAATCAGTCTTGAGATATTTCTTGGCCCAGTCTTGACGTTTCAGCTTGTGTGTTTTGTTCAGTGGTGGTCGTCTTTCAGCCTTTCTTACCTTGGCCATGTCTCTGAGTATTGCACACCTTGTGCTTTTGGGCACTCCAGTGATGTTGCAGCTCTGAAATATGGCCAAACTGGTGGCAAGTGGCATCTTGGCAGCTGCATGCTTGACTTTTCTCACTTCATGGGCAGTTATTTTGCGTCTTGGTTTTTCCACACGCTTCTTGCGACCCTGTTGACTATTTTGAATGAAACGCTTGATTGTTCGATGATCACGCTTCAGAAGCTTTGCAATTTTAAGAGTGCTGCATCCCTCTGCAAGATATCTCACTATTTTTGACTTTTCTGAGCCTGTCAAGTCCTTCTTTTGACCCATTTTGCCAAAGGAAAGGAAGTTGCCTAATAATTATGCACACCTGATATAGGGTGTTGATGTCATTAGACCACACCCCTTCTCATTACAGAGATGCACATCACCTAATATGCTTAATTGGTAGTAGGCTTTTGAGCCTATACAGCTTGGAGTAAGACAACATGCATAAAGAGGATGATGTGGTCAAAATACTCATTTGCCTAATAATTCTGCACTCCCTGTATAGAGTTGTATGTCAGAATTAAGCAGAGCAGCACAGGTGATAGACAAGTTGCAAGTTTTAGGCATTAATTACTGTTTGTGCATATATATGCAAACTAAGGTTTGTTGCAGGTTCACAGTACATAATATTATATATAGCTGTATGTCAGTAATAAGCAGAACAGCACAGGTGATAGTCAAGTTGCAAGTTTTAGGCATCAATTACTGTTTGTGCATATATTGGAGAATCACATGAAAGCTTTTAACTGAACACATAGATGCAGAATTCTGAATATGTTAACATATTTGTAGAATGATATTTCAGCTATGACAACTTGTAGCAGAGAATAGTTATAAAGTTCTGCGTAAGATGCTGTTGTAATAATTAGAGAGTGATGATAACCAAAAGTATACCTAATTTATAATAAAGTTCAGAGTTTGTTAAGTAGCAGTGTCCAGGTAACAAAATGGAATTATTTGGATACTTGCGATTTGATGATTTTAAGCATAGGAAAGGCTGTAGCTTGAATAAGTTGGTAGTATTCATGCAGGAAACAGTCACAGACCTCTGTTGTTCAGGATCACAACTTCAAAGTTAATGCAAAGCACATTAGACCTGAGAAGGCTTAAAAAGAGGCTGAGGGAATCAGGTGCATGAATGATTAATCAGGCAGGCAAGCTGAATGTAAATACTGCCCAAAACAGCATGAGTGTCAGAATCAGGAAAGGCAGTCTTAAAGGGATAGTGACATTAGGCTGAGATATGTTACAGAACCCCCTCCTTAAAGGCGACCTCCGGGCGCCAAATGCAATCCAAAAGGAGAGAGAACAAAAATGATATGAAGAGCCGGTAGTAGGTATATGGAGGTAGTGAGTCCAATCGGAAATCAAGAAAGGAGGGTTGGAGATCTCTTGAAAAATTAAAATGACAAAGCAAAGGCCATGGAATTCAGGTATCAAAAGATCTTGACAATGATGAGAGTAAAACTTGAAGTCATCTTTCTTGTAGTCATCGTGAGAATGCATGAACGTGACATACAATGAGCTTCCTACCACAGAATCATCCTGAGAGTTGATAGGCGGATGTTCTTCATGATAGATGACCATGTACACAGCCAATGAAAAGGCACCCAGTCCTAGACATATGAATAGGCTTTCCTCAACTTCAGAAATAGAGATGCAGCATTCTGGATTGATAACCAGATTAACCACCTTTGGGTCAGAGATTTGAGTATCCTCAGAATTAACCTCTTGGCTGAGGATTAGATATACTCCAAAAGAAAAAGCTATAGCCACTTCTAACCCAATAGCAGGGCTTTCTTCAAAGTAGGAGATAGGAGTGTAGAGAGCAAGAGTTGACCAGTTCTTGCCTTCTTCTGGTTCAATATCAAATGTGTCTTTACTGGATTCAGAATCAAGAGTATCCTCACTAGGATCAGGTATATGAATGCCCACACCAGGGCAAGGTTCAGGAATACCCACATCTGGGCAAGGTTCAGGAATATCCTCAGTAGGATCAGGTGAAGGAATGCCCACACCAGGGCAAGGTTCAGGAATACCCACATCTGGGCAAGGTTCAGGAATATCCTCAGTAGGATCAGGTGAAGGAATGCCCATGCCAGGGCAAGGTTCAGAAGTACCCACATCTGGGCAAGGTTCAGGAATATCCACATCTGGGCAAGGTTCAGGAATATCCTCAGTAGGATCGGGTGAAGGAATGCCCATGCCAGGGCAAGGTTCAACTATAGAAAAAGAACCCACTTTAGAGCCAGGAACCATACTCTCTTCTGAGCAGAGGGCAAGGCTTCCATCAGGGTTCACAAACGAAGAATTTACAAGATCCACTTTAGAGCTAAGAACCATACTTGCGTCTGAGCAGAGGGCATGGCTATCTTCAGGATCAAGTATTATTACACCCATTTCTGGGTTAAACAAAGGAATACCCATACCAGGGTCAAAAACAGGAGAGTCCACCTTGATGCCAGGTTTAGTAGTATCATCATGGAAAACAGGGACAGGAATAGCCACTGGGGAATCTTCTTGAAGAACTTTTGTACAAGTTTCAGGGTCAAGAACGTCCACTTGCGAACTAGGTTCAATGTTGTCCTCACAGGGTTCAGTATCAGGAATTCCTGTACAGGGAACAGATGTAGTAGAAAATGTAGGTTGATGCGCAGTATCTCCCAAGGAAAACATTTTCTTAGATGCAGTAACAGAAGAATTTTGAAAAGGTGGAGTGTACTGAAATATGCCACTCTCAGGTAGATGCGGAGGAATTGTGATACAAGATTCTGACTGAGAGGTTTTGTGGGGTTCAGCAGGCATATTTATTTGAGTTTGAATTTCAGGGCTAAATTCTCCAGGGACTACCTCTGGAAAACTGAAAGGTTGTATATCTTGAACAAAATTATCTTTAGCTTCTAGCACAGGGTTTACAGACATTGAGGCAGCATGAGAGGGATGTAAGGAATCAGTAGTTGAAAGCAGTGTTTGTAATTGTAGAGTTTGAGAAGATAAACCATTAAGTGCTTCAAAAACAGACTGATGGCGACTAGAGACAACATCCAGCTTGGTGTGGAGTGTATCATGAGGCAATAGAGGATCTGGCACAACAGAAAATGAAACAGGAGATTCAGGCTGAGTTTCCTCTTTACGCTTCTGATTTTCTGTAGGCAGAAAGATTTTCTTTTTCTTCTTTTTTTTAGAGAGCTTAGATAACTGATATTTCTTCCCAATATGAGGCTTCTTAGGGTGGTGCCATTGTGGCCTGGAGTACCTTATATCAGGTTGAGAACAGAAATCCTCTTCATCACTGGATGCATAATTCTGAAGTAATAAATCATCATTTTAGTTGAGGGGACCATTTCTCCAAACAGCAGTCTGTAAACCAGATGTCTCTTCTTCCAGCTCTGAATCTGTCCAATCTACAGAATCCATGGGAATATCAGAAATAGGAAGATCAGTATTTCCATGAGAGGTTTCATGATGGGAGCTGTCTGTATCATCTATATTGTAAATATAGCTACCAAGGATGTCATTATAGCCAATAGGTTGAGGTTTTGTCTGAGTTGTGGCAAATTAAAGTTGCGCTCATACCAGTCTAGGGCTAGTTCAGCTGGATCTGTGAAGTCATCCTCCTCGTTGACATATTCAGATTCAGAGTCAGTATCACCAGGATGGGAATCACAAACAGGAGGAGTAGATGGTATTCTGGAACAGTAGTCCTGTCTCTTTAAATCTTTAAAGGTCTGATTTTTTTCTGCTGAATCTATGAATACATCCTCTTCATTTACATAGTCAGACTCAGAATCAGTTTCACCAAAATGGAAGTCACGGACATGAGTAGATGAAATACTAGAAAAGTGGTTCTGTCTCTTTAAATCTTTAAAGATCTGATTTTTTTTTCTGCTGAATCCATGGATACATTCTCTTCATTTTCATAGTCAGATTCAGAATCAGTTTCACCAAATTGGAAGTCACGAACATGAGTAGATGAAATTCTAGAAAAGTGGTTCTGTCTCTTTAAAAATCTGATTTTTTTCTGCTGAATATATGGATACTTCCTCTTCATTTTCATAGTCAGATTAAGAATCAGTTTCACCGAAATGGAAATCACGAACATGAGTAGAGGATAGTCTAGAATGGAAGTACTGTGTCTTTACATTTTTAAAAGTATGAAAATCTTCTGTTTTTCCTTTAGGGATAGCTTGGGTCTGAGATAGGTTGTAATTTTTTATTTTCTTTTGAGGGTCGGTGCATCCACTACCACTGCGGATCCCTTTTTTAGGCATTAACTTTCTGTCATGTTCCGGTGTACATGCGTTCAGGATACAGACCCTCAGGGCAGTGGTAGGGATTTGAAGACACAGACCCCTGACCCGGGGAAGAGTATCCTGGACGTGGATAGATGATATTCTGTGATTCATAGTTGCTAGAAGTTATTGTAGAATTCATGGAGAGTGCAACATTTGTATACAATATATTCTGGATTCACTGTGACTTATAGTTAGCTAATAGGAGTAGCTGCAGGATTCAATTAAGCAGAGCAGCACAGGTGATAGACAAGTTGCAAGTTTTAGACATTAATTACTGTTTGTGCATATATATGCAAACTAAGGTTTGTTGCAGGTTCACAGTACATAATATTATATATAGCTGTATGTCAGTAATAAGCAGAACAGCACAGGTGATAGTCAAGTTTTAGGCATCAATTACTGTTTGTGCATATATTGGAGAATCACATGAAAGCTTTTAACTGAACACATAGATGCAGAGTTCTGAATATGTTAACATATTTGTAGAATGATATTTCAGCTATGACAACTTGTAGCAGAGAATAGTTATAAAGTTCTGCGTAAGATGCTGTTGTAATAATTAGAGAGTGATGATAACCAAAAGTATACTTGATTTATAATAAAGTTCAGAGTTTGTTAAGTAGCAGTGTCCAGGTAACAAAATGGAATTATTTGGATACTTGCGATTTGATGATTTTAAGCATAGGAAAGGCTGTAGCTTGAATAAGTTGGTAGTATTCATGCAGGAAACAGTCACAGACCTCTGTTGTTCAGGATCACAACTTCAAAGTTAATGCAAAGCACATTAGACCTGAGAAGGCTTAAAAAGAGGTTGAGGGAATCAGGTGCATGAATGATTAATCAGGCAGGCAAGCTGAATGTAAATACTGCCCAAAACAGCATGAGTGTCAGAATCAGGAAAGGCAGTCTTAAAGGGATAGTGACATTAGGCTGAGATATGTTACAGAGAGAGAGTGATCAACTACCGTAAACTCCCCAAAGAAAGAGAACACCGAGAACCCAGACAAGGATACCCGGAAGACCCTAAATAGGGTACAACAAGTTCCAAATAAAATAAGGAAAAAACTCCAGAACCAGTCCTGAGAAACAAGGGGAGGCAACGCCCATACCCCAAAGAGTACAGAAACCACAAGATTAGGACCGGGATCCAAAAACAGAGAAGAATCTTAAAGAGGCTCATTGTACCTCAAGACCCAAGGACAAACCCCAGATCCCAGATTCTGCTCCCAAAACCAGACCAGCCCAGCGGCAGGCAGATCTGACAAGCAGGGGAATAAAAAGACCCCAATCTCCGGCCCAGGAAAAGGGCAGAATGGGACCGACCTAGACACCCCAAAAGAGCTCGGGTGCCAACCCAAATAGGTCCCTCAATTATGAACTTCCAAGAGAACCTCATAGAGATGAACGGAGAAATGCAGTAGATCGCTATAAGACCCAGCATGATACTAATGACAGCCTCAACACGGAGACTTCAATCTCCACAGATGGAACAGAACAATCCACTATATCAGTGGTTCCCAACCTGGGGTACGCGTACCCCTGGGGGTACTTGGCAGACCGGTTGGGGGTACCCAAAAATATTGTTGGTAATGGCGGAAGATGCGGGGAGGGCACTCTCAATGGGTCATCAACTAATAAGCATCGTTAAACTGTGGAAGGAAGGAGCACTCAGCCGGAAAGTGACAAGAAAAGTCCTGGCCTGGCATATAGGCAGATGGGAGCCCCTGCACCTGAAATATGTGGACCGGGTGTGGATGACTCTGGTCCACATATTAATGATCACCCTGTGTCACCAGACAGCTTAGCCTCCTGCTCCACCCACCCCCGTGCACAACATTTTGACTGCGAGTGCGCTGTTTGAAGCGGCACTGCAGCAGCATAGCTGTGTGTACACGTGTGGTAGAGCTGTGGAGGTTGCGAGTCACACAGGCGAGGCGGGTCTGCATCCCCAAATAAGTTATAGTCAGTGCTGGTAAGTAAAGTACTGCTGCTAGTGCTTGCTTGATTCAGATTGCTTCACTTCCAACTCAAAACGTTCATAGTGGCTGGGTGGTTAATATCGATCTGATCTCACAAATTTCAATATTTATTTTTATGATCATTACACTTTGACTCCCCCCCAGGGCCATGTTTAGGGGCAACTAGGTAGCTGCCAGGGGTGCCAGCCACACAGCAGGGCTCCTCCTGAGAATGAGTTCTGAGATTTAACCCTGTTGATACACGTACAGTCATATGCCATTCAGGTATAGCTTACCTCCCCTATAAAAAAAGTGCTTGCTTTATTTTGAGGGATGGGTGGGGGTAATGAAGAGAGGGGGTACTCATAAATGAAAATCCTAATCAAGGGGTACGGGAGAGAAAAAAGGTTGGGAACCGCTGCACTATAGGGTAAAATACCCATTCCAAGACAGGACAGCCAACCTCCCCGAGAAAGGAAATTCCACCTCCTAAAGGAGAACAAAACTACCCCCCAAGGGGGAGAGCATAGAGAACAACAGTCCACAAGCCCCAAACAGAAAGCCATAGCCTGAAGAAAACAGAAGCTGAATGAAAATCATCCAGACCCCAAAACACAGGAGTACTCCCTATGAAGGAGAGCACCCATCCTTCAAAGGACAGGACAGACCAAAAGGAGCGTATCCAAAAATGCACAGATCCTGTCCAAGCTGCAAGCAGCCCAACTAACTAGACCATAGGTCATGGCCAATGTTCCCTGGAAAAACTGGAATGCACTGACCCAGCCACAAGACCATAAGGTTCCGGACATCCGGAACGATCTGAGACAAAAACTATAGGTCCGAGCCCAGAATGTGTGGAACCAACCACACCCCAGGGAACACAAATACCCCGTCTCAAAACAGACCTCACAGGGGAATGACCGGACTAACCTGGAAAACCGGAGTCACTCGAGAACACCCCTTGCCAGAGTCCAGCACTCCAAAAGGAGCTAGAGCACAACAGAGTCGCTACAAGACTCTAGAGCCCAGAAGGCATGCAGAACAAAACCAAGACAGCCAAGACCAAGGGAAAACATTGAGGACCAAGTTGTCCGAAGAAGGAGTAGAACAAGGCTAGAGCAACCACGAGGCCACGCAGTGTGCCCCTAAACGTCTCCATAAACACCTCAGAGTACATAACCAGAGGAATCCACCTAAGGAAAAAGAATGCAAAGCATCCCAACCCAGGTAGAAAAACCCCTAAGCAAAGCTTGGAGAAGGAGACAACACAGCTTATCATCCCTGATAGGGAAAATATTAACTCCCAAAAACAGAAAAAGGCAACAGGCCCTCCCAGAAGGCGGCTAAACCGATAGGATAACGAACAAGTCCGGAAGTCCCAAAGAAGAGAACCACAAAGGAACAAATCCAAAAAGCCCCTAAAAGGCAAGATCGTCAGGAACCGGTGGCAAGGAGGCCCTAAATCCTCCAAACCTTCACCCACGCGGGAAGGAACACTCTAAGTCCTGACTGACATCGGAACAAACTGAGTGTGCTGCAGCGGAACTCCACCAAATCCCAAACGACCAGCTCAAAAGGCTAATGAAGTCTGAACCAAACCTCCATGCCACACAAACCCTTAGATCCTTCCAGAATGCTCAGCAGAACTTGTAAATTAAAACCAAGAATAATAATAATGTGAAGCACTCCGCGCCTTAACCGGATCAGCCAGGTGCCATGAGTCTGAAACAGCATCATTTATGTTTTTCTTCATAAATGGAGAGTCCACAGCTGCATTCATTACTTTTGGGAAAACAATACCCAAGCTATAGAGGACACTGAATGCAAAAAATGGGAGGGTACAAGAGGCGGCCCATTCTGAGGGCACCAGGCCTGAAAAACCACAACCCAACCAAACCCTGCTTCATCTGAGCTGGGGAAAAAAAAACTAGGAGAAAAAGGCCTTAATGACACTGACCCGCAGATAGTCCGAAAGCCTTACTAGAGACCCAAAGCAGACTCACTGAGCCAACACTCCTCCAGGAAAACCGCCGGCCAGCAGTTTGTCCCCACACAACCCTTACTAGTACAGTACCAAAATCCCAAGAAGGGAGAGGACAAGGGTGAGCCAAAGGGATACCCAAAAGGTACAGCAAGATCCAATAACGGAAAAACCCCCTTAAAAAAGAAGGCCAAGTCCACAGAGACCCAAAAGGATCCTGAGAACAAGGGGAGACGACACCCAACCCACAAGGAGCAACCAGGCATCGTCAAGGAGAAGAAACATCTCCCAAACATCGTGCAACAGCACCGAAAAAGACAGCTGAAGACAAAGTCCTCAAAACGTCAGAACTCAGAGACTGAGCAAACAGAATAACGAGTAGCAAACTCAGAGAAGAAACATCTGAGTCTAGCAACCCGCTGTCATCCGTAGGAAGACCTATCCGTAAGGAAGAAGTGGCCGCACAAAATAGCAGACTGCCCATCAAAGACATAGATTGTTCAACCTCCAAGGCAGAGGACACTCTCCAGGCAATCCAGGCCACCAAGCCTACTCACAGATCCTCTAAAAAAGAAAGTCCACTGTCACCCCCAACGAGCCCCCAGAAGTGGAGAACACCGAGAAACACCTGCCCATAAGACAGGAAGTCGGAGGAAGAACTGAGAGGACACAAGGCCACGTCACTGACGAACACAGAAGAACCCCTAAAAACACCATTGTGCTAGCACACATACCAGGCACAAAAGAGACAGCTGAGCAACCGTAAACCTTCCGGTTGCAAGGCAGGAAAACCCACCATCAGGTCACATCAGTTGGCAGTCCCAAGGGAACGGTATCGTCTGGAACAAGACAAGCCCCAAGGAGTCCTGGCTCTTAGTAAATCTGGCTAAGTTGTAGAACAGAACAGCCAGAACCAGGGCTAAGCCCAAGTACCCCGGAAACTGGAACCCGCCAGCCAGTCCTAGGATAATAAGGTCCGGTAACATCCCACAGCGGGATCCACAAAGAGAAAATGCTGAGTAAAACCCTTGACAACCGGAAGATGAGGACAAGAAGCCCGGACCCCACAAATGTTTAGATTAAACAATCTTCCAGGAACATAAATCCCTCGTCTGATATAAAAAAAACAGACCTAAAATCCAGAATAACCCGGATAACAAGAGCAAGAAGCCCTGCATGAGCCCAACACTCCAAAGAGCCAGGGCCATAAAAGGATACTAGAGCTAACAGGCGTCCAAGCCACCTTAACATGACTGTGCTTTAAAGTGTGACTAATCCCCCTTAAGGGACACAGGGCGCTGCTCATTTTATGAACTCTGAAAAAAGGAAAGACTGAGTAGACCTTGCCGGGGATCGAACTAGCACCCCTCTGTTTGGTACAGTATGGAGTAGCCACAGAGCATTAGTATGCTGAGCTAGCTGTCCAGCTAGCCACGAGCTCCAGACACAAGGGGAACAGTAAGGACAAGTCACCCGAACAGAGCAACATCAAGCCTCCACATTACCTCAGATTCGAAGTTAGAGGAACAGTAAAACATGGGTTTGGATGCCACCTGGATGGCAATACCTGAACCATATGAGTGAAAAACCACTAGGACCTCTTCTATCCCAAGAAAGAGATGAAGAGCATTCCCAAGACCGGGAAGGACCCCTAACTGGAGCCCAAAAGGACCTCACTGTCTAATGTCTTGAAAAGGAACACCCAACTCCCGAAGGGAATCCAAGTCCTCCCAAAGGGAATCCAAGTCCCCTGAAGGCGACCCATCCACAAGGAGAAACTGACAATCCGAAAGGTAATGAAGTATGAAGAAGAGAACCACTAAAGGAACAAGTCCAAAAAGGACAATTTCCTAAAGCAACACCGCCCCAGAGGTGCTAAAACCCTCTAATTTCCCCCCCACGTGGGAGGGAATACTCTAGGTTCTGAGGGTATCGGAAACAATAGAGAGTGACGCAACAAAATTCACTGACCCAGTCACCAGAGAGACGGCTATTTAGGACTGAAACAATCCCGAGAGCCGCACGGACCCGCAAGTCCTCTTGAGAATGCTTAGCTGAAACTTGTAAAACAAACAACAAGAACATAAATAATGTTATGAGCACTCGGCACCCCAACCTGACCAGCAAGGTATAATAGGCGTCACGTGTCTGAATAAGCCGCGAGACAGAAGATCTGAACTCAAGCAGGACCAGCCTGCAACAAGGGTCATAACTGCCAAGCTGGCTAAATCTGCCCTCAGAGAGGGAGGAAGAAAAAACAGACAAACATGGGACTAATGTGTCCCAAACAACTTCCGTAGAAGTAAACAGCGAGTATCGATCCCAGAGATTTTTAAGTTCCTGCAGGAAACATAGTATGAAAAATAAAATAAAATCTGAATCAGAGAGTTCAATAATCTCAACATCAGCATCCTCCATATTCCATAACTGGATAAAGGATACCAAAAAAATCGACTATATATAACTATATATAAAACAATTTAAATGGCACCTGACACCCACAATGGCTGGGGCACTCACCACCTCTTATGAACCAGACACAAGCGGACTAGAATTCTTCGTCACCACACGGTCAGGAATGCGGAAATGGGAGACCAGAACATAAACACGCCCAGTCAAAATGTGAACCGTACAATCCAAAAAAAGCGCGCCCAACTGTAAGGTTGAGTCACTTCGAAAGGCCGTTATGTTCCAAAAAGCCACAAGCCCAGTTTACACTACAGATAAGCAGACTGAATCACATAACAAACATGATTAAACCCCCCCTGTTCAATAATCCCCTCAGGAGATATTAACCCTTAATTCCAAGATACTAAAGGAGTCCCACTTAGACCCTGTATTTTTCATG
This sequence comes from Bombina bombina, assembly GCF_027579735.1. Lineage (NCBI taxonomy): Eukaryota > Metazoa > Chordata > Amphibia > Anura > Bombinatoridae > Bombina > Bombina bombina. Next base: position 775,617,801 of record NC_069500.1, on the reverse strand, counting down.
TGAGTTTGCAGGAACAAATGAGTTACAGTACAATCATGAAGAAGTAAAATGAAACACTCTTACCGGAATCTACGCCGTGGAACAGGAACACGGCCCTTCAAGTGTGACGGATAGTAGCCTCGCTTCCGCCATGGACTTGAGAGAAGGTAGCAGGCAGCGAAGCGAAGTTTGACAAAGCTGATTGCTTGTGGAGTTGTTAAAATGAGTGAGGATGGTTTCACAGAAAGAGTCTTCCTGCATCTCCGGACTCTAACTTTCATCCAAGCCCTCACTGAGAGACTGACAGGATTACTTAAAACTCCCGTCCCATGTCGAAAAGTACTACCCTCCATAAGAGGCAAAAACAAAATTCTGACACTTCTCTGCCAACCTCCTGGGACGAAAGGCAAAGAATGACTGGGGGATGAGGGAAGTGGGAGGAGTATTTAAGCCTTTGGCTGGGGTGTCTTTGCCTCCTCCCGGTGGCCAGGTTCTTATTTCCCAAAAGTAATGAATGCAGCTGTGGACTCCTTCCATTTATGAAGAAAAACCCCTGTTCAATAACCCCCCTCAGGAGATATTAACCCTTGATTCCAAGATACAAAAGGCACCTCACTGAGACCCTGTGTTATAAGTTAGTCCTGCAAGGTGGTAGCCCCTCGGGAAAACAGCTGTAAAACAGTACATTTCATGAAGAAAGTAAAATGAAACGATCTTACCGGAATCTATGTTGTGGAACAGAAACACGGCTCTTCAAGTGTAACAGATAGTAGCATCGCTTCCGTCATGGACTTGAGAGAAGAAAGCAGGCAGCAAAACTCGTCAACACTGATTGCTTATGGAGCTGTGAATATGAGTCGGGATGGTTTCGCAGAAAGACTCTCCCTGCTTCTCCGGACTCTTACTTTCATCCATGCTTTCACTGAAAGGCTGACAGGACTACTTAAAACTCCAGTCATATGCCGAAGAGTACTACCCTCCATAAGAGACTAATCTAAAACTTCTGACACTTCTCTGCCAACCTCCTGGGACGAATGGCAAAGAATAACTGGGGGATGAGGGAAGTGGGGGGGGTATTTAAGCCTTTGGCTGGGGTGTCTTTGCCTCCTCCTGGTGGCCAGGTTCTTCATTTCCCAAAAGTAATGAATGCAGCTGTGGATTCTTTCCATTTATGAAGAAAACCTGCATGATTGCAGAGATTAAGTAAAATATTAATGCCTTTGCTCCGCCTGCTGAGACCCTCCAAACTTATTTGGAGAGAAACGGCAAAATAATATTTAGTTTAAAAATTAGGCAAATTCCAGTTTCTCATTTAGTCCAATGGGGGCCAGAGTTTTAAGATTGTACATCCATCTAGTTTCCTTTTTTAGAAGGACTGTATCAATGTTTCCTTCACGTTTACTCGGTTTAACTAATTCAATACCTACAAAGTTTAGGTCATCAATTTTGGAGCCATGGAACTGGGCAAAATGCCTTGCTACAGGGCTGTCAATAATAAAGTCCTTAATATTGTCACAATGTTCTGTTATTCTTGATCTAAATTCTTTGTAGGTTTTACCTACATAGTACCGAGGGAATGAGCATGAGGTAGATAACACCTGTAGTAGAAAAATGAATTAAGGACCAAATCTTATACACTTTATTTTTAATAGGTTTTAGACTTTTTAACAAAATTGGCAGCAAACACAGTGTGTGCAATGTGTACATCCTACTATTTTCTGGAAATGTGATTCAAGACAGTTTGTTGTTTTAACCTGTTCAAATTCACTCCTCACTAGCATATCTTTTAAATTGTTGGCTCTACGCACTGTCATAAGGGGATAATCCCCTATATAATCATGTAAAACAGGGTCATTAGACAGAAGATGCCAGTTATTAGACAGAATTTATTTTTACTTTTCCCTAATGCAAGTTAAATTTAGTAATGAACCTAATTTTTCTGTCTGAGACTTTGTCATTTGGTACTTGAGTTTGAAAGAGTAGATCTGTCCTATTTTTCATTCTAGCTTTAAACAGAGCCCTTTTGATAAATTTTCTAGAATAGCCTCTTTCTTGGAATCTCATAGCCATTTCTTTGGCCTGAGTGTTAAACATATAGTTGTCAGAACATATTCTACGAAACCGTAAAAATTGTCCATAAGGGATTCCCCGTTTAAGAGTCTCTGGGTGATGGCTTGATCCAAGTAGGAGACTACTAGAAGCTGTGGGTTTATGATATACCATAGTCGAAATTGTATTGTCTTTTTTACTTATTAGTAGGTCCAGAAAACTGATGCTCTCATAGTCACTATTACAAGTTAAGAGTATATTCAATTTATTTTGATTTAGAACTGAGACAAAGTTGTGAAGTTCCTGCTGGTCACCCTCTCATAGAATCAAAATGTCATCAACATAACGTATCCAAAGGGCCACATGTGCCTCCACCCAGTCAGCATGTTAACCAAAAACGATGAAAAAGGAAATGTATGCTTACCTGATAAATTGATTTATTCTACGATACGACGAGTCCACGGATTTCATCCTTACTTGTGGGATATTATCCTCCTGCTAACAGGAAGTGGCAAAGAGCACCACAGCAGAGCTGTATATATAGCTCCTCCCTTCCCCTCCACCTCCAGTCATTCGACCGAAGGTTATAGGAACAGACAGGAAAAGCTAAAAAGGTGCAGAGGTGACTGAAGTTGTAAATAATAAAAAATATAATCTGTCTTTAAATTGACAGGGAGGGCCGTGGACTCGTCGTATCGTAGAAGAAATCAATTTATCAGGTAAGCATAAATTTCCTTCTCTTCTACAGGATATGACGAGTCCACGGATTTCATCCTTACTTGTGGGATACAATACCAAAGCAACAGGACACGGATGAAAGGGAGGGACAAGACAGAGACCTAAACGGAAGGCACCACTGCTTGAAGAACGTTCCTCCCAAAAACAACCTCAGAAGAAGCAAAAGTCTCAAATTTGTAAAATTTGGAAAAAGTATAAAGGGACGACCAAGTCGCTGCCTTACAAATCTGTTCAACAGATGCATCGTTTTTAAAGACCCATGTGGAAGCCACAGCCCTAGTAGAATGAGCTGTAATTCTTTCAGGAGTCTGCTGTCCAGCAGTCTCATATGCCAGGCGGATGATACTTCTCAGCCAAAAAGAAAGAGAGGTAGCCGTAGCTTTCTGACCCCTACGCTTTCCAGAATAAACAATGAATAATGAAGATGATTGACGGAAATCCTTAGTTGCCTGTAAGTAAAACTTTAAGGCACGGACCACATCCAAATTATGCAACATACGCTCCTTCTTAGAAGAAGGGTTAGGAGATAAAGAAGGAACAACAATTTCCTGATTAATATTCTTATTGGAAACAACCTTGGGAAGAAATCCAAGTTTGGTACATAAAACCACCTTATCAGAATGAAAAATGAGATAAGGCGAATCACACTAACGCTGAAAGCTCAGAAACTCTTCGAGCAGAAGAAATAGCAACCAAAAACAGTACTTTCCAAGATAATAATTTAATATCTATGGAATGCATGGGTTCAAACGGAACCCCTTGAAGAACACGAAGAACTAAATTCAAACTCCAGGGAGGAGTAAAAGGTCTAAATACAGGCTTAATTCTAGATAAAGCCTGACAAAAAGACTGAACATCTGGCAAACGTTTGTGAAACAGAATTGACAAAGCAGAAATTTGTCCCTTTAAGGAACTGCTGATAACCCTTTCTCCAGACCTTCTTGGAGAAAAGACAGAATCCTAGGAATCCTAACTTTACTCCATGAGTAACCCTTGGATTCACACCAATAAAGATATTTACGCCATATCTTATGATAGATTTTTCTAGTGACAGGCTTTCTAGCCTGTATCAAAGTATTGATGACCGAATCAGAGAATACTCGCTTCGATAAAATCAAGCGTTCAATCTCCACGCAGTCAGCTGCAGAGAAACTAGATTTGGATGTTGGAAAGGGCCTTGAATGAGAAGGTCCTGTCTCAAAGGAAGTTTCCACGGTGGCAGAGAGGACATGTCCACTAGATCCGCATACCAAGTCCTGCATGGCCACGCAGGCGCTATCAGGATTACTGAAGCTCTCTCCTGTTTGATTCGAGCAATCACGCATGGAAGGAGAGGAAATGGTGGAAACACATAAGCTAGGCTAAACGACCAAGGCACTGCCAAGGCATCTATCAGTTCGGCCTGAGGATCCCTCGACCTGGATCCGTATCTTGGAAGCTTGGCATTCTGTCGAGATGCCATCAAATCCAATTCCGGTCTGCCCCATCGGAGAATCAGTGAGGCAAACACCTCCGGGTGGAGTTCCCCCTCCCCCGGATGACAGGTCTGTCGACTTAGAAAATTCGCTTCCCAGTTCTCTACTCCTGAGATGTGGATTGCTGACAGATGACAAAAGTGGGCCTCCGCCCATCGGATTATCTTGGACACTTCTATCATCGCTAAGGAACTCCTTGTTCCCCCTGATGATTGATATATGCCACAGTCGTGATGTTGTCCGACTGGAATCTGATAAATTTGGCCTAAGCCAACTGAGGCCACACCTGAAGCGCATTGAATATTGCTCTCAGTTCCAGAATATTGATTGGAAGTAGAGACTCCACCTGAGTCCAAACACCTTCAGGGAATTCCAGACTGCCCCCCAGTCCAGTAGGCTGGCGTCCGTTGTCACTATCACCCATGAGGGTTTGCAGAAACAAGTCCCCTGGGACAGATGATCCGGTGATCTGAGGAGATAAATCTGCATAATCCCTATTCCACTGTTCGAGCATGCACAGCTGCAGTGGTCTGAGATGAAAGCGAGCAAACGGAATGATGTCTATTGCCGCTACCATTAATACAATTACCTCCATACACTGAGCCACTGATGGCTGAGGAATGGACTGAAGTGCTTGGCAAGTATTTAGAATCTTTGATTTTCTGACCTCCGTCAGGAATATTTTCATGGCTACCGAGTCTATCAGAGTTCCCAAGAAAGGAACCCTTGTTTGTGGAACTAGTGGACTCTTCTCTATGTTCACCTTCCAACCGTGAGTTCTCAGGAAAGACAACACTGTGTCCGTGTGAGATTTTGTCAGTTGATATGTGGACGCCTGGATTAGAATATCGTCCAAATAAGGCACCACTGCTATGCCTCGCGGTCTGAGAACCACCAGAAGAGACCCTAGAACCTTTGTGAAGATTCTGGGCGCTGTGGCCAACCCGAAGGGAAGAGCCACGAACTGATAATGTTTGTCCAGGAAGGTAAACCTTAGAAACTGATGATGATCCTTGTGGATATGAATATTAAGGTAAGCATCCTTCAAATCCATGGTAGTCATATATTGACCCTCTTGGATCATTGGAAAGATTGTTCGAATAGTCTCCATTTTGAACTATGGGACTCTGAGAAACTTGTTTAGACACTTGAGATCTAAAATGGGTCTGAAAGTTCCCTCTTTTTAGGGAACCACGAATAGTTTTGAGTAAAATCCCTGTCCCTGATCCGATCTTGGAACTGGACAAATTACTCCCATAGTAAAAAGGTCTTTTACACAGTGTAAGAACGCCTCTCTTTTTATCTGGTCTGCAGATAATCTTGAAAGATGAAATCTCCCTCTTGGGAGAAAATCCTTGAATTCCAATTGATAACCGTGGGTCACTATTTCCAGCGCCCAGGGGACATGAACATCTCTTGCCCAAGCCTGAGCAAAGAAAGAAAGTCTGCCCTCTAGTAGATCCGGTCCTGGATCGGGGGCCGCCCCTTCATGCTGTCTTAGTAGCAGCAGCGGGCTTCTTGGATTGTTTACCTTTATTCCAGTTCTGGTTGGGTCTCCAGACTGACTTAGATTGGGTAAAATTCCCTTCCTGCTTTGTGGAAGAAGAGGAAGCAGAGGGTCCTCCTTTAAAATTCCGAAAGGAACGAAAATTATTTTGTTTACCCCTCATCTTAACAGACTTATCCTGAGGTAGGGCATGGCTTTTACCTCCTGTAATATCAGAAATAATCTCCTTCAATTCAGGCCCGAAAAGGGTCTTACCTTTAAAGGGAATAGCTAAAAGCTTAGTTTTTGATGACACATCAGCAGACCAAGATTTGAGCCACAACGCTCTACACGCTAGAATAGCAAATCCTGCATTTTTCACCGCTAATTTAGCAATTTGAAAAGCGGCGTCAGTAATAAAAGAATTGGCTAGCTTGAGAGCCTTAATTCTATCCAAAATGTCATCTAACGGGGTCTCAACCTTAAGAGACTCTTCCAGAGCCTCAAACCAAAAAGCTGCTACAGTAGTTACTGGAACAATGCAAGCCGTAGGTTGTAAAAGAAAACCCTGATTAATAAACAATTTCTTCAGAAGACCCTCTAATTTTTTATCCATAGGGTCTTTGAAAGCACAACTGTCCTTAATGGGTATAGTTGTACGCTTAGCCAGGGTAGATATTGCTCCCTCTACCTTAGGGACCGTTTACCATGAGTCCCGAATGGTGTCTGATATGGGAAACATTTTCTTAAAATTAGGAGGGGGAGAAAACGGTATACCTGGTCTATCCCATTCCTTTTTTATAATTTCCGAAATTCTTTTAGGAACCGGAAAAACATCAGTGTAAGTAGGTACTTCTAGATATTCATCCATCTTACACAATTTCTCTGGAGGAATTACAATAGAGTCACAATCATCCAGAGTTGCTAAAACCTCCCGAAGTAACAGGTGGAGGTGTTCAAGCTAAAATTTAAAGGACATAACGTCCGAATCTGTCTGAGGTAATACATTCCCTGAGTCTGAAATTTCTCCCTCAGGCAGCAATTCCCTGACCCCCAACTCAGAACACTGTGAGGGTACATCGGAAATAGCTAATAAAGCATCAGAGGATTCAGTATTTACATTAATACCTGACCTACTGCGTTTACCCTGCAACACTGGTAATTTAGATAACACCTCTGTAAGGGTAGTTGATATAACTGCAGCCATCTCCTACAGAGTAAAGGAATTAGACGCACTAGAAGTACTTGGTGTCGCTTGTGTGGGCGTTAAAGGTTGTGACACTTGAGGAGAATTGGATGGCATATCCTGATTCTCTTCAGACTGAGAATCATCCTTAGACACACTTTCTTGACCTAAAATATGGTCTTTACAATGTAAGGCCCTTTCAGTACAAGAGGTACACAATGTTAAAGGGGGTTCCACAATAGCTTCTAAACACATAGAACAATGAGATTCCTCAGTGTCAGACATGTTGAACAGACTAGTAATAACCACAGAAGTCGTTTAAACACTTTATTTATTGCTTTAAATAAATTTATGAAAAACGTGTACTGCGCCTTTAAGAAAATAAAAAGTGAACAATTTTTCCAAAACTGCTTAAATAACGTTAATTTAACTCAAAAATTAACTTAAACTCGTTGGTTTATCCAAAAATGACTGCACCCTAGAAGTAAAGGGAGAAATAAGGCTCTAAAGTAACTTAGATCAAACAAATGTCAGTTTACACCAAAAATACCCCCTGCACCTCGCCACAGCTCTGCGACTGGCTAACACTCCGGACCAGAGATACACTGTCCAGGAGCCACCGGAGTTGCTGCTTGCTGCTGCTTAGACAGAAGGAAGTGCGCATCTGAGCGAAAAAAACAAGCCCCGCGCCTTAAGGCTGATGCCGGAGTAGGCCCAAACATAACCGCATGGTGAAGCGGTTTTACACACAAGCCAAGTGAAAAACAATATACACCCCAAATACATTTCAGTAAGTCATACTGGTAATATGCAAAATAAAAACTTTATGAACCGTTTTTCTTTGCCTCTCCCATAGTGTCATATAATGTCTTTATAATGTCAACTAGCAAAAAATAAAAACCAAGGGACTCCAGTAACACCCCTCTGTATAACAGGTCTACTGCTTACCCCATTCCCATACAGGGAAATACATGCCAGCCAGTTCTGATATATCAAGTCTCCTCAGAAATAAAAGGCTGCACATACCTTAATGCTGCTTGTAGCATGAAACCGTGTCTTGTGGGAGCCAGCATGGATCTTAGTTACAGCTGCTAAGATCATCAACCTCAGGGCAGAAATCTTCTTCCATAACCCCCTAGGAAAAATAGTACACACCGGTACCATTTAAAAATAAAAAACTTCTTGATTGAAGAAACTAAAACTAACACCTCGCTTTACCTCTTCCTAGTATAACACAGGCAAAGAGAATGACTGGAGGTGGAGGGGAAGGGAGGAGCTATATATACAGCTCTGTTGTGGTGATCTTTGCCACTTCCTGTGAGCAGGAGGATAATATCCCACAAGTAAGGATGAAATCCGTGGACTCGTCGTATCTTATAGAAGAAAAATTAATTTTAAGAGTTAGCTCATAAAGTTTGTGTTTTTTTTTAATAACCCTGACCTCTTGTGTCAAGGAATGTTTTACTTGCTTCAACACCAACAGAGTGAGGTATAGAAGAATATAAAGATTCAACGTCCAGAGATACTAGTAGTGTTTTATCAGTTACAGTGATGCAATCCAATATTTTTATAACATCAGTGGAATCCTGAACAAATGTACGTAGCTCAGTCAAGAATGGTTGCAGAAGAAAATCCACATACCTGCTTTACCCCTCTGTAGGGCCACCAATCCCCGAAATTATAGGGCGGCCCGGAGGTTTTGTTAGGGATTTATGTAATTTAGGTATCCAGTAAAATACTGGAACCCTGGGTTTAGCATTATACAGATAACTGAATTCTTGACTGCTGATTAGATTGGATCTACGGGCATAGTTTAAAACAAACAATAATTCATTAAGTGATTTGAAAAAATCATCACTAGTTACTTGCAAATATTGCTGTGGATCTAGCAGTTGACGCATTGCTTCACTGATGTAATATCCTTGATCTAACACCACAACATTGCCACCTTTGTCAGCAGGTTTTATTACCAGCTCCTTAAGATTAATAGGATCTAATGGAGCTTTGCGTTCTCTATAAGAGAGATTGTCATTTATAATTCAAGTTGTTTGTATCTGTGCAAACTGTTCGGAAACACTCTACACATATACAGAAATGTTAGGAATACCATAGAAAGATGGCATGTATGTGGACTTTTTCTTAAAATTAGTTTTGAGTATAATATCTATTCTCTCATTACTTTGTTCATATAGTAATGTTTCCAATGTATTTAGAGTGTCTCTGTCCTTTCTACAAGCAAGATCAACCGTTGTTTTTGGTGTCATCATTTTCTTCAATGCCAGCTTTCTGGCAAACAGGTGTAAATCCTTAGTAATTTAAAAATTATCAAGCTTGTTGGAGGACAGAAACTCAGTCCCTACGGGGTGGGAGGCAGCAAAACGCAAAGGCCACCGCAAAAAAGGAGGGACAGGGGAGAGAGAAGGAACAGGGGCTCCCAAGACCATTATATGATGACCAGAAACAGACTCAGATACAACTAGACAAAAACAATCTGTCTCTTCTAGGTGAGCCCCCTGATGAAAAACACACTAATATAGTGAATCTCTCCTCTTTCCCTCTAAATCATGAACATATTAAAATTTTTGAGAAAGGACTGAGTTTCTGTCCCTCCAACAAGCTTGATCTTTATGAAATCACTAAGGATTTAGAAATCTGGCATTAAAGAAAATGATGACACCAAAAACAACGGTTGATCTTGCTTGTAGAAGGGACAGAGACACTTTAAATACATTGGAAACATTACTATATGAACAAAGTAATGAGAGAATAGATATGGCAAAGTTGTGGTGTTAGATCAAGGATATTACATCAGTGAAGCAATGCGTCAACTGCTAGATCACCAGAAATATTTGCAATTAACTAGTGATGATTTTTTCAAATCACACAATGAATTATTGTTTGTTTTAAACGATGCCCGTAGATCCAATCTAATCAGCAGTCAAGGATTCAGTTATCTGTATAATGCTAAACCCAGGGTACCAGTATTTTACTGAATACCTAAATTACATAAATCCCTAACAAAACCTCCAGGCCGCCCTATAATTTCGGGGATTACTTAGGAAGGAAACCTAACTTAGTACGTAAAACCGACTAATTGGCATGAAAAACAAGGAAAGGGGGGTCACACTGCAAGGCAGAAATCACTGAGACTCTGTGAGCATAGGCACTAGCCAATAGAAACAGAACCTACCAGGATAACAGTGTAATGTCAAGATTATGCATTGGCTCAAAAGTCCGCCACACCTTATGGTAGATGCGTTGAGTAACTGGCTTACGAGCTTGAATCAAAGTGTCAATAACACTCTCAGAGAAACCCCTCTTGGCTAAGACTAAGCGTTCAATCTCCACGCAGTCAGCGTCAGAGAATCTAGATTTTGAGGAAAGGACCCTGTAGTAGTAGGTCCCTGCGACAGGGTAACCTCCATGTTGGAGATGAGGACATGCCCACCAGATCCGCGAACCAAGTCCTTCGCGGCCAGGATGGAGCAATTAGAATCACTGGTGCTTGTTCCTGTTTGATCGGAGCCACCACACCAGGAGAAGAGGTAATGGAGGAAATAGATATACGAGTCTGAACCTCCAGGGAACCGCTAGAGCATGTATTAGTTCTGCTTGAGGATCCCTCAATCTCGACCCATACCTGGGTAGTTTGGCAAATACCTCGGGTGGAGAGACCATTCCTCCGGTTTTAAATATTGCCTGCTGAGGAATTTTGTTTCCCAGTTGTCCACACCCAGAATGTGGATCACTGACAGCATACAGCTGTGGGTCTCCACCCATTCCAGGATCTGAGAAACATTTCAGAATGTGGATCACTGACAGCATACAGCTGTGGGTCTCCACCCATTCCAGGATCTGAGAAACATTTCTCATCGCTAAGGAACTCCTCATTCCTCCCTTATGGTTGATGTAGGCTACCGAAGTTATATTGTCCGATTGGAATCTGATTAACTGGGACGAACCCAGAAGGGGCCAAGCCTTCAGGACATTGAAAATTGCCCGAAGTTCCAAGATATTGATCAGCAACGTGGACTCCTCCTGAGTCCACAGATCCTGTGCCTTCCTGGCACCCCAAACGGCTCCCCAGCCGGATAGACTTTCGTCCATAGTCACAATCTTCCAGGACGGTCTCAAGAAGCACGTGTCTTGGGACAGGTGATCTTGAGAGAGCCACCAAGAGAGTGAATCTCTCGACAGGCTGTCTAGAATTATCTGTTGGGACAGGTCTGAATGGTCGCCGTTCCATTGTCTCAGCATGCATAGTTGTAACGGTCTGAGATGGAATCTGGCAATGGGAATGATGTCCATACAAGACACCATGAGGCCAATCACCTCCATACACTGGGCCACAGAAGGACTTAGGGAGGCCTGGAGGGCAAGGCAAGCTGATGTTAGCTTGCAACGTCTCTGATCCGTTCAGATCTTCATGGATACCGAGTCTATAACTGTACCCAGGAAATTCACCCTGTTATTTGGAGTAAGAGAACTCTTTTCCAAGTTTATCATTCATCCATGTGACCGAAGAAGACTTAGAAGGAATTCCGAGTGCTCCCTTGTTAGACAAAAATATGGTGGCTGTACCAAGATATCATCCAGGTAAGGTGCTACTGCGATACCTTGTGTTCTGGCAACCGCTAGGAGAGCTCCCAGAACCTTCGTAAATATTCTTGGAGCAGTAGCTAAGCCAAAAGAAAGTGCTATGAACTGGAAGAGTTCGTCCAGAAATGCAAACTTCAGGAATTGAAAATGTTCCTTGTGTACTGGAACGTGAAGGTATGCATCCTTCAGATCTATGGTACTCATAAACTGTCCTTCCTGAACCAGAGGAAGGTTTGATCTTATAGTCTCCATCTTGAAGGATGGGATGCTTAGAAATTTGTTTAGACACTTCAAGTTGAGAATTGGACGAAAAGTTCCCTCCTTTTTGGGAAACACAAAGAGGTTTGAATAAAACCCCAGACCTCTTTCTGATGCAGGTACCGGGACAATTACTCCTAAAGAGATTAGATCCCGTACGCAACCTAAAAAAGGCAGTCCTCTTCTCTGGTCTTGTAGACGGTCTGGAGAAAAGTGACAACTTGCCCCCTACTCGATCCGATCCCGGATCGGGAGCCGCCCCTTCATGCTGATTTGTTATCTCTGGGCTTCTTTGTCTGTTTGGACTTGTTCAATGACTGATCTGGCTTCCAAGTACTCTTGGGCTGCTCGGGCTTGGATGAGGATTGAGATCGTTGGGACTTGTTGGAACGAAAATTTGAGGACTGCCGTCCCTTATGTCTGTCCTTCTTATCCTGTGGTAGGAAGGCTTTTCATTTCCCTCCAGTAACCGTGGATATGATGGAGTCCAGACCTGGTCCGAATAAGAACTTCCCCTTGAAGAGGAGAGAAAGTAAACTGGACTTAGAAGTCATATCCGCAGACCAAGACTTCAACCAGAGACCCGCAAAACCTGAAGCCTTTGAGTTCAGGCGTATAATTTGCATAGTCGCATCACAGATGAAGGAGTTAGTCATTCTTAATGCCTTAATTCTCTCCTGAATATCCTCGAGGGGAGATTCCACCTCAATAAGTTCAGACAGAGTCGCACCACCACGGCTACTGCTGGTTGGAATAAAAATCCTGTGTTGGAACATTCTCCTCAGGAACGTTTCCAACTTCTTATCCATAGGCTCTCTAAAGGATGAACTATCCTCAAGGTGAAAAGTAGTACGCTTAGCTAGCGTCAAAATGGTGCCATCCACCTTAGGGATGAAACCCCACAATTCTATTAGAGAGTCAGGGACTGGGAACAATTTCTTAAAAGTTGCTGAGGGAGAAAAGGAAGTTCTGATTATTTCCCATTCGTTACTAATAATGTTCACCATACGAACTGGTACAGGAAAGGTCTGTGGGACCTTCCTGTCTTCTTAGACCCTGTCAGGTAGCTTAGCCTCTGGAACCTCTAGCGTAGACAGGACCTCCTTTAGTAAAAAAACACAGATGTTCAATTTTTAATCTAAAGGAGGGTTCCTCTGCCGGAGGAGACTTAGTAACAAGACGTCTCAGAAAGTTCACCCTCTGACGCTACAGAGGTTAACTCATCCTCGGATAGCTGAGACTTACAGGCTAGATCTGATAGGAATTAAGATGACTAAGTCGGGAGAACTATGTTTAACCTTTCTTTTACATTTCCCAGAGATAGGTAGGGCACTCAGGGCCACAGACACCGCCAATTTTAGCTGCACGGTAAAGTCCACAGGAAAAAGGCCCCCTCCAGATAGAGAATTAGCTGTGCTGCGGGGAACTGCATGTGAAGCGGTTTGAGTAGACAGGGCAGAAATCTCTTGGGTTATAGAATCCTGAGAGGTTGATGGCTCAGAGGGACTAAATTGAGCTATGGTATTGGCAGACTTAGCTCCCTTCTTAGACTTTAAAACAGTGCTTAGGCAATTGGAACAAAATTAAGCAGGCGGGCAAACCACAGCTTTCTCACAATATAAACAAGTATTATTATTCACTACTGAAGGAGTGGAACCCTCTAACATAGTATCAGAGTCCTCCATAGCTTTGGTATGTAATTCCACAGATGGAATAAAAAAACGTTGCAAAAAAAAAAAAAGCGTTTTTAATATAAATAGGCACCTTTACAATCCCAATGCCTGGGGCACTCACCACCTCCTAGACCCAGACAAATGATCAGTGAAACACTCTCTTCAGGAGTGCAGTCTGCAGGACTTCCCCTTCTATGCAAAAGAGTACTAAGCTAACATGAGCTGCTTAACACTCAAAAAATGAAAGTGAAAGCGGTCTGTTCCAAAGCCAGTTTTATGAGCCCAAACCTAAAAATCCCCATAACTGTCCCCAATAATCTCCCTAAGGAGATATTAACCCTTGATCTTATCCCACTGTGACTCTATACAGGACTCCCTGCTATAACAATAAAGCAGATTTACCCTCTAGGATACATGCTGTGGAACAGATACAGCCTCTCAAGTGTGACAGCCTTGTAGCGATGCTCTGACAGGGACCTGAGTGATTAAAAGCAAGCAGTGAATCTCGTCAACACTGATTGCTCAGGAGTTATTAGCTAACAGTCTGGATGGTTTCTCAGAAAAACTTTCCCTGCATCTCCAGACTCTAACTTTCATCAATACTCTCACAGAGGTTGATATTACTTAAAACTCCAGTCCTCTCTTGAAGGGAACAACATAATTTATGTAAGAACTTACCTGATAAATTCATTTCTTTCATATTAGCAAGAGTCCATGAGCTAGTGACGTATGGGATATACATTCCTACCAGGAGGGGCAAAGTTTCCCAAACCTTAAAATGCCTATAAATACACCCCTCACCACACCCACAATTCAGTTTAATGAATAGCCAAGAAGTGGGGTGATAAGAAAGGAGCGAAAGCATCAAAAATAAGGAATTGTAATAATTGTGCTTTATACAAAAATATCATAACCACCACAAAAAAGGGTGGGTCTCATGGACTCTTGCTAATATGAAAGAAATTAATTTATCAGGTAAGTTCTTACATAAATTATGTTTTCTTTCATGTAATTAGCAAGAGTCCATGAGCTAGTGACGTATGGGATAGCAGATACCCAAGATGTGGAACTTCCACGCAAGAGTCACTAGAGAGGGAGGGATAAAATAAAGACAGCCAATTCCGCTGAAAAAATAATCCACAACCCAAATGAAAAGTTTTAATCTTAATAATGAAAAAAACTGAAATCATAAGCAGAAGAATCAAACTGAAACAGCTGCCTGAAGTACTTTTCTACCAAAAACTGCTTCAGAAGAAGAGAAAACATCAAAATGGTAGAATTTAGTAAAAGTATGCAAAGAAGACCAAGTTGCTGCTTTGCAAATCTGATCAACAGCTTCATTCCTAAAAGCCCAGGAAGTAGAAACTGACCTAGTAGAATGAGCCGTAATCCTTTGAGGCGGGGACTTACCCGACTCCACATAAGCATGATGAATCAAAGACTTTAACCAAGACGCCAAAGAAATGGCAGAAGCTTTCTGACCTTTCCTGGAACCAGAAAAGATAACAAATAGACTAGAAGTCTTTTTAAAATCTTTAGTAGCTTCAACATAATATTTCAAAGCTCTTACTACATCCAAAGAATGTAAAGATCTCTCCTTTGAATTCTTAGGATTAGGACACAATGAAGGAACAACAATCTCTCTACTAATGTTGTTAGAATTCACAACCTTAGGTAAAAATTGAAATGAAGTCCGCAACACCGCCTTATCCTGATGAAAAATCAGAAAAGGAGATTCACAAGAAAGAGCAGATAACTCAGAAACTCTTCTAGCAGAAGAGATGGCCAAAAGGTAATTTAATATCCAGAGAATGCATAGGTTCAAACGGAGGCGCCTGTAAAGCCCTCAGAACCAAATTAAGACTCCAAGGAGGAGAAATTGACTTAATGACAGGCTTGATACGAACCAAAGCCTGTACAAAACAATGAATATCAGGAAGATTAGCAATTTTTCTGTGAAAAAGAACAGAAAGAGCAGAAATTTGTCCTTTCAAGGAACTTGCAGATAAACCTTTATCCAAACCATCCTGAAGAAACTGTAAAATTCTAGGAATTCTAAAAGAATGCCAGGAGAACTTATGAGAAGAACACCAAGAAATATATGTCTTCCAGACTCGATAATAAATCTTTCTAGACACAGATTTACGAGCCTGTAACATAGTATTAATTACTGAGTCAGAGAAACCTCTATGACTAAGAATCAAGCGTTCAATTTCCATACCTTCAAATTTAATGATTTGAGATCCTTATGGAAAAACGGGCCTTGAGATAGAAGGTCTGGTCTTAACGGGAGTGTCCAAGGTTGGCAACTGGCCATCCGAATGAGATCCGCATACCAAAACCTGTGAGGCCATGCTGGAGCCACCAGCAGAACAAACGAACGTTCCATTAGGATTTTGGAAATCACTCTTGGAAGAAGAACTAGAGGCGGAAAGACATAGGCAGGATGATAATTCCAAGGAAGCGACAACGCGTCCACTGCTTCCGCCTGAGGATCCCTGGATCTGGACAGATACCTGGGAAGTTTCTTGTTTAGATGAGAGGCCATCAAATCTATTTCTGGAAGTCCCCAGATTTGAACAATCTGGAGAAATACCTCTGGGTGAAGAGACCATTCGCCCGGATGTAACGTCTGGCGACTAAGATAATCCGCTTCCCAATTGTCTACACCTGGGATGTGAACCGCAGAAATTAGACAGGAGCTGGATTCCGCCCATACAAGTATCCGAGATACTTCTTTCATAGCTTGAGGACTGTGAGTCCCACCTTGATGATTGACATACGCCACGGTTGTGACATTGTCCGTCTGAAAACAAATAAACGATTCTCTCTTCAGAAGAGGCCAGAACTGAAGAGCTCTGAAAATCGCACGGAGTTCCAAAATCTTGATTGGTAATCTCGCCTCCTGAGATTCCCAAACCCCCTGTGCTGTCAGAGATCCCCATACAGCTCCCCAACCTGAAAGACTCGCATCTGTTGAGATCACAGTCCAGGTTGGGCGAACAAAAGAGGCCCCTTGAATTAAATGATGGTGATCCAACCACCAAGTCAGAGAAGACCGAACATTGGGATTTAAGGATATTATTTGTGAAATCCTTGTATAATCCCTGCACCACTGGTTCAGCATACAAAGCTGAAGAGGTCTCATGTGAAAACGAGCAAAGGGGATCGCGTCCGATGCAGCAGTCATGAGACCTAGAATTTCCATGCAAAAAGCTACCGAAGGGAATGACTGAGACTGAAGGTTTCGACAAGCTGAAACCAACTTCAGACGTCTCTTTTCTGTTAGAGACAAAGTCATGGACACTGAATCTATTTAAAAGCCCAAAAAGGTTACTTTTGTCTGAGGAATCAAGGAACTCTTTGGTAAATTGATCCTCCAACCATGTTTTTGAAGAAACAACACAAGTTGATTCATATGAGATTCTGCAGAATGTAAAGACTGAGCAAGTACCAAGATATCATCCAAATAAGGAAATACCGCAATACCCTGTTCTCTGATTACAGAGAGAAGGGCACCGAGAACCTTTGAAAAGATCCTTGGAGCTGTTGCTAGGCCAAACGGAAGGGCAACAAACTGGTAATGCTTGTCTAGAAAAGAGAATCTCAGAAACTGATAGTGATCTGGATGAATTGGAATATGAAGATATGCATCCTGTAAATCTATTGTGGACATATAATGCCCTTGCTGAACAAAAGGCAGAATAGTCCTTATAGTCACCATTTTGAATGTTGGTATTCTTACATAACGATTCAATATTTTTAGATCCAGAACTGGTCTGAAGGAATTCTCCTTCTTTGGTACAATGAATAGATTTGAGTAAAACCCCAGACCCTGTTCCAAAACTGGAACAATTACCCCAGCCAACTCTAGATCTGAAACACATTTCAGAAATGCCTGAGCCTTCACTGAGTTTACTGGAATGCGAGAAAGAAAAAATCTTCTCACAGGAGGTCTTATCTTGAAACCTATTCTTTAACCTTGAGAAACAATGTTTTGAATCCAAAGACTGTGAATCGAATTTATCCAAACATCTTTGAAAAATCGTAACCTGCCCCCTACCAGCTGTGCTGGAATGAGGGCCGCACCTTCATGCGGATTTAGGAGCTGGTTTTGACTTTCTAAAAGGCTTGGATTTATTCCCTTTAGGGGAAGGGTCAGGCTTCTGTTCTTTATTCTGACGAAAGGAACGAAAACGATTAGCAGCCCTGTATTTACCTTTAGATTTTTTGTCTTGAGGCAAAAAGGTTCCCTTCCCCCCAGTAACAGTTGAAATAATAGAATCCAACTGTGAACCAAATAATTTATTACCTTGGAAAGAAAGAGAAAGCAAAGTTGACTTAGAAGTCATATCTGCATTCCAAGATTTAAGCCATAAAGCTCTTCTAGCTAAAATAGCTAAATACATATATCTGACATCAATTCTAATGATATCAAAAATGGCATCACAAATAAAGTTATTAGCATGTTGAAGAAGTTTAACAATGCTATAAGCATTATGGTCTGACACTTGTTGCACTAAAGCCTCCAACCAGAAAGTGGAAGCTGCAGCAACATCAGCCAAAGAAATAGCAGGTCTAAGAAGATTACCTGAACATAAATAAGCTATCCTTAGAAAGGATTCAAGCTTCCTATCTAAAGGATCCTTAAAGGAAGTACTATCTGCCGTAGGAATAGTAGTACGTTTAGCAAGAGTAGAAATAGCCCCATCAACTTTAGGGATTTTGTCCCAAAATTCCAATCTATCAGATGGCACAGAGTACAATTTCTTAAACCTTGGAGAAGGAGTAAATGAAGTACCCAGACTATTCCATTCCCTAGAAATTACTTCTGAAATAGCATCAGGAACTGGAAAAACTTCAGGAATAACTACATGAGGTTTGAAAACCGAATTTAAACGCTTAGTAGATTTAGTATCAAGAGGACTAGACTCCTCCATATCTAAAGCAACTAACACTTCTTTAAGTAAAGAACGAATAAACTCCATCTTACATAAATATGAAGATTTATCAGTGTCAATATCTGAGGCAGAATCTTCTGAGCCAGATAGATCCTCATCAGAAATAGATAAGTCAGAATGATGACGGTCACTTAAAAATTCATCTGAAATATGAGAAGTTTTAAAAGACCTTTTACGCTTACTGGAAGGAGGAATAACAGACAGAGCCTTCCTAATAGATTTAGAAACAAATTATTTTACATTAACAGGGACATCCTGAACATTAGATGTTGAAGGAACTACAACAGGTAATGGATTATTACTAATGGAAATACAATCTGCATTAGAAAGTTTATCATGACAGTTATCACAAACAACAGCTGGAGGAACAGTTACCAAATGTTTACAACAGATGCACTTAACTTTGGTAGAACCAGCATCAGGCAGCGTCTTTCCAGAAGTAGATTCTGATCCAGGGTCATGTTGAGACATCTTGCAATATGTAATAGAAAAAACAACATATAAAGCAAAATTATCAAATTCCTTAAATGACAGTTTCAGGAATGGGAAAAAATGCCAAATGAACAAGCCTCTAGCAACCAGAAGCAATGAAAAAAGGGACTGAAATAATGTGAAAAAAAGGTGGAGACAAGAATGACGCCCACATTTTTTAGCGCCAAAAATGACGCCCACATTATTGGCGCCAAGTACAACGCCCATATTTTTTGGCGCCAAGAATGACGCCACATCCTGTGACGTCGAAAAAACGACGCCCACAATTTTGGCGCAAAAAAACATCTGAACGTCAAATATGACGCAACCATACGCAAACTTCCGGCGTCAATCAAGGCGCCGGAAATGACAAAATTTTTGCGCCAAAAAAGTTTGTGCCAAAAATGACGCAATAAATTGAAGCATTTTCAGCCCCCGCGAGCCTAACAGCCCACAGGGAAAAAAAGTCAATTGAAAAAAATTCTTAAGGTAAGAAAAAAATATTTCATATGCATTATCCCAAATAATGAAACTGACTGTCTGAAATAAGGAAAACCGATTATCCTGAATCAAGGCAAATATAAGTTTAAACACATAGATTTAGAACTTTACATATAAAGTGCCCAACCATAGCTTTGAGTGTCATAAATAGAAATAAGATTTACTTACCCCAAGACACTCATCTACATATAGTAGATAGCCAAACCAGTACTGAAACGAGAATCAGTAGAGGTAATGGTATATAAGAGTATATCGTCGATCTGAAAAGGGAGGTAGGAGAAGAAATCTCTATGACCGATAACAGAGAACCTATGAAATAGATCCCATAGAAGGAGACCATTGAATTCAAATAGGCAATACTCTCTTCACATCCCTCTGACATTCACTGCACTGAGAGGAAAACCGGGCTCCAGCATGCTGCGAAGCGCATATCAACGTAGAATCTAGCACAAACTTACTTCACCACCTCCATGGGAGGCAAAGTTTGTAAAACTGAATTGTGGGTGTGGTGAGGGGTGTATTTATAGGCATTTTAAGGTTTGGGAAACTTTGCCCCTCCTGGTAGGAATGTATATCCCATACGTCACTAGCTCATGGACTCTTGCTAATTACATGAAAGAAATACCCATTACAGGACTATCCGAATCTTCTGACACTTCTCTGTCACCTCCTCTAGTGACGAAAGGCAAAGAATGAAGTTGGCGCGCTACAAATAACCGATAATAATAATAATGACTGGGAGGATAGGGGAAGTGGGAGGGATATTTAAGCATTTGGCTGGGGTGTTTTTGCCTCCTCCTGGTGGCCAGGTGTTGTATTTCCCAACAGTAAGGAATGAAGTCGTGGACTACCCCTGCCTTATGGAAAGAAATAACTGCTTACAGTAGATAACTGTAGGCATGACAGCAGAGGATCTGTGTGTGTGGAGTTTAACGATGATCCAACAGGAGAAGGCTAAGGGACCGGTCCCTGCGACACTTGTGGTAGGCTTGTGACTAACTCCTCACTGGGTGAAATTGTGCGACTACCCAATACTCCAAAATTCTCCTGTGTCCCAAATAGGAGCTATCTGAGGGGAAAATGGACCTCAGATAGGTCTGACAACCCCCCCCCCCCCCCCTCACAGAAGAAAATCTGGAACACCTCAATTCCTCACCTTCCTCCTGTAGAGGCAAAGATAAGAGTAGTTTACCAGGGAGGTGGGAGGGTTTTCAAGTGCTCTTGGAGTTTTCTGAATCTTTGCCTCCTCCTTGTGACCATGAGTGGAGTTCCCAGGAGTAATGGCTCATGGATTCACACCACATTTATGAAAGAAAAAACTTTTGCACATTAGATCATTTTCTTTTTGCACTTATATACCGTTAATAAAATGCATCACAAAATGAAGTTTTTATTTAAAATTATTCAGTTTGTCCTATTATTAAACACACAAAAAAGCAAGTAATAACGTTTTGTTTTTTTTGTTTTATTGCCAGAACCAAAACAAAACATGGAAGGATGGATTGTATACACCCTGTGGAAATCAAGTTTGTTCTTGGCATTAGAAAGAAAAATGACAATTCTTTTACAGTGTCATTGACTTGCACAGAATTACAAGAATTTAACAATTCATCTGTATACTTGCCAGCCATTTATTTTTTTCATTTAATACACAGAGAAACCTGAAGAAATTACATATATGTGATGCTTACATAACATTTAACATCAATTAACAAAAAAAATAATGCTATATTTACAAATTATACATCCATTCACAATAAAATGTATTCTTTATTGTTCTAGCTTAGTTGAAACAATCAAACAGCACCTAAATTTCAAATATGTATAATGTGTATAGGCAGAAAATATTTAATAAACTGGACACACAAAATGAGTATGTGTGCTTGGTAGGAGATGTAATTTGTACTACACATTGTCCATGAGCTACATGAAGTGTATATTCAAAACGATCATATAAGATAAATGTTCCCAAAACTCATGTGCTGCTATATGAGAGAGAAACACTGTGGCACAAACAAAGAGGCTTTAGGTATACTTGATGACATTGTTTGTTTACATTTTCTTTACATAAGTGTCACATTAAACTGACAATTTTAAGTGTGCGTAAATAACCACTGTTATCAGGCCAACTGCAACAAAGGACGGATTTCAACATTTTATATATATATATATATATATATATATATATATATATATATATATACTGTATATAGGGCCAGTGTCCACTCTCACACATCTAGTAAGGGATTATAATATTAAAAGAGATCCCAGTGAGGGCCAATATTTACTTATATTAATAATAAACAAACAGGCAATAAATGCTATATAGCATTTTTATAATCCAACAGTAACTTTATATGGTTTTACAACATAATCTGTAATGAAGACTGTATGCAATTATAATATAGTTCAGACACATATAATTTATGGCTACAAAATTATGAAACATCTATTACATTGCGATTTTGTAAAAATGGATCTAATGATTGTTGCTTCCAGACTTTTTCTTTGGCTAGTGATGCAAATACAAAATAAAAATATCAGACATCATTTCCCCATACAACAAAGCTTACAAACATTTCAGCAAACAAAACACTGGATACACATTATAAAAACTCTTGGAAATGTTAAATGTTTCAAAGGACTAAAAATATCTGGAAGCTTTAATTTTTTTTCCACTCAATATATGTAAAAATTGTTTGTTTTGGTCCGTCGATAATAGTCTGCAAAAAATGTCAAAATCAGTTTTAGCATGATTAACGTACCTCCTAAATGTTTCATCTCTTTAAATTTCCTCTCCATATTTCTTAATATAAAGGGGACATTAAATACTGAATACATTTTACAAACTCCCTCTAGTCGTGGGAGCCACCATGATGAAATCAAGTGCTCACTGCATTTGAGTGCTTAGGTGCATTTGCACATGTGCAAAGACTCTCGCTCAGATACCTGCAGTGCAAATTAGGTTCCAAAATAGCAGCACCCACAATTAGAGGGAGGTACATTAAATGTATTGTGTTTAATGTCCCTTCAAACAAAATGCAGTGTAAGATAATGCACATTTGATCCTTTTATCAGATAAGACATTCTATCCAATATTGTATATAAGTGTCTAGATTAAGCCATTGTATAGGACACTCAGATATGTAGGTTGGATAGGATTGTCTGTTTGACGAGAATGAGTTGAAGGGACACTAATTTTATTTATTTGTTATGCTAGCAATTGCATAAAAATAAACTCAGTGTTGCCTTTTAAGGCTCCTCCAGTATCCCCTAATATTCTGAGTTTTAACCCTGTATACAGTTACTTATCTGAACCACTAGTCAGCCAGCACAGCAAGTTGCTACTTGTCATATCTCTGTACCTTTAAAACCATAACTCCACCCACCTCTCTGTATGACACTATTTAGGCCAGCTGTAAATATAGCTAGTTGCTTGATTATTCTCAAGTTATATAAACTATCCTGTTTAACCCGAGGACTTGTTGGTCTAAAGACCTCTTACCTGTTGCACTTAACCTGCTTATTCACAGCCTCCTCATCTACACTCTCTTCTGGAAGATTCAGCTATCTGGAATAAACTGCTGCAGGGATTCTGCCTTCCAGGTTCAATGTCACAGCTCCCTCCTTGCTCTACATCACCAGGGCAAGTATTCTGACAATATTGAAGTGACTTTTGTATTACCACTGTCTTATATCTAGCTGTGAATCTGCAATCAGGAATAACTTTAATTTGATCTTATGCAAACATATGAACTGCCTTGTAAACACTACCATGATTAATTCTACCACTTGCATGCTGTGAACCTGTTTGCCTACATACTGCATAGTTGATTTATCATATTAACTAATTGCTATTCTGTTAATTCACTGCTTGCTGTCTCTGAACACATTTCTCTGACCAGTTGTCAAATTAGCATCTCAAGCAAATCAAGTTAACTCTGTGCCTGCTGTTTCTAAACAGAACTCTTGACGTGTTGATATTCATTACTACCTTGCTAAACTACTCTATCAAATGCTAAGTGAATTGTATTCTGCTTATTTCAGTTAATAATTAGCAGATAATTATACTTAGCTACACATCCACATTTAATAGCTGATAATAGACTAATTCTTGTCATATACAGGTGGCCCTCGTTTTACAACGGATCAATTTATACCGTTTCAGAATAACAACCTTTTTTTCCAGTCATGTGACTGCTATTGAAAAGCATTGAGAAGCAGTGCATATATTAAAATAGCCAGTAGGTGGAGCTGTCCGCTTGTGTTGCAGCAAAGCCAAGCAAGCTGAAATTAATCAGTTTAACCAGACCTGAGCTATCGAGCAGATTTCAAAGGAACAAGATCTTCCTGTCTATAAATCAGTCCAGATTGGAATGCATAGAAAGAACTGTTTGCAGAAAAATGCAAGTGAAGTCTGTGTTGTGTGATTATTTTATTAGGTTTATAATGCTGTTTAGCATTTAAAGTCTTCATTTCAAAGCTTTAAAAATAATGTATTAGGTGTTAATTATGACAATTTTGAGAGGGGCCTGGAACCTATCTCCCTCACTTCCCATTGACTTACATTATAAACTGGGTTTCAATTTACAACGGTTTCAATTTACAACCATTCCTTCTGGAACCTAACCCCGGCGTAAACTGAGGGCTACCTGTATTTCATCCAAGCAATACTAACTGCAAGAAATTGTAGTCAGAATATTGCACTACTATGCCAAGTAATGGCACACTACTGTTGTCTGCTTTCCTGAGTCTTTACAACCCTGTTACTGAATGTAAAGGATCAGGAAACAGACAGAGGAAGCACACTGTTAGTAAGTAGGCAGTATGGCCTCTGAATAGCTGTGGGCCACTGGATTAGGTAAGTAACCATACAATGTGTATACAAATGATGATACTGGGGCGATTGAATTGGCTGCAATGTCGGCAATAGGATTATGTTTATGCACTTAGCAGCATATCAGATAAAGAAAAAAATAGTTTAGTGTTCCTCTAAAAGCTACAAGGCTGACGTGCTTACAATTTATATGAGGTAAAAAGGGTTCAAACTGAGAGAGAGTGACAATTGTTTTTTTCAACATTTCACGATGAGTGATGTGAAATATATATATATATATATATTAGTGTGCTCAAATTGTATTTGGACTAGGCTTCGAGTAGGCAGCATAATTGCTACACATGTCACACTTATAAGCAGAGTTTTTTTCTGTATATAATTGTGCATGTATTTTCAAATAGTACTAGCAAATGATAAGGATACTGCATTTAAAAAAGGGTTATTTACAAGTAAAAGCTAAGAAATCAGTGTGCCATGTAGTCAAGATTATATGATCTTGCAGTCTTGGGTTAATTGCACCATAGAATACAAGAAATGGTACTTATAATGTAAAACAGACTTATTTCCCCACATATACAGCTACATAACAGAATTGTGTTCTATGTTTTTCTGCTAAAGTGCTCAAATATTATTATTTTTTAATAATAAAAACAAAATTACATATATATATCATTTTAAAAACACTGATTATAAAATTTGGCACTACCAGAATTCTGTAAGGTAACATCAAGATAACATTAACTGATTTTGTGTTGGGCTCTCTTTAGAGTTGATTCATTAAAATAATTATATTGTTGTTCAATATAATCTACTACTGTTATCAAAAAGGACACTGGCAATAACATTCTCTTAACAGTGATATGTTTACATATCAGACAAGTCTAAACATTTTCCTTAAACAATTTTACAGGTGACTTCAACTCAAAGAGGTGGGAAAAAATACAATGTAAAGTGTGATAAAATTATCCTGAATTATTTCAGAGCAATCATCAAAATTATTTCAGGGAAAAAAAAATAGGAAAAATATATGGTACACATAATTTATATATTTTCACAAAGTATATTGAAATCTAGGTTAGCTTAGTTTGGTCCAGGGCTTATTGGTTTAAGTTGGTTTAAAAATGAGTTGGAATCTTAAAACATAAAAATCATAAAATTCAGTAAACTGAAACATACATTCTTCTACAGCTCAATGTGCACGGCTAGGCACAACTGACTAAGCACTGCATATGGTCCTGCCATTTTCTAAAAAGCCTCCTAGCAACATATTTAATTTCTTTTTGTTGAAAATGATTATGAGCATCCACCCTAATGTTTGTATATCTGCTTTGAAGATATGGAAAATATTTAGATCATTAAGCAATCCAAGTGTTTAGCAACATAGCGGGATGAACTGGGGATAGGTCCCTCTATGAAATAAGCAGATGGTTTGCATTTGTATCTTAAAATCAGATACCTCTGGCTAAATCAGAGATGGAACACAGTAATTAAAGTGAACACTAGAATTTCCTGCCCTGCAGGTGAAGTGCCCTTGAACAGCACATGGACTTAGCCCTATTATTAGTATCTAACTGATTAATATCCAAATCCTGCAACTGTACATAAGATCAGTGTACAGAACAGGAATAAAAATGTCTTCCTCAGAGCCTGGGTCCTGGCTACAAAACAGGACACTTAGAAAAGGAATATATAACATGGGACATACAGTACTGCCATCCATATTCACAAGCAGCATGGTATTTTGCACTCTGTATCCCATAGGCATCCTACATGCCACAATTGTACACTAGATCATTTGTCCATTACAAAGGGGATTGAATATTTGTAGCGGTCAATAAATAGTTCATAAAATGTGTCCTCCATCTTCTATTTTATCTTAACGATAGGCTAAATGTCTTTAACCAGTTTTCAGGACATCTTCAGAAGGCCATAGTGGTAGATGCATTGATTGACAAACTGTTGTTCAGTGTACACAAAGGTGCTGGTAGAAACCAAAAAGGCAAACTAGAAAAAAATAACATCTTCTCTGTTTGCTTCATCTTCAACTGGAGGAGGTGGGGGAGGCATGGGAGGGGGAGTGAGAGTCTGCAATAAATGGTTACTGCTTGGTCGGTACAGACTGGGGGCATAATGAAGTGCTTCAGAAGAGGGATCTACTTGCACTGGAGTTTCTGAAGGTATAAAAAAAACACACACATATAAGACATAATACAAATCATGTTATACATTTATTTACTATCCTCATTGTCTTCCTCTTATCTTTGGATAGTATCAATCAACCAAAAATCAAAATCAGATATTAGGGTTGCACTGATACCGATACTTGTACTCGTGCACATGCTCCGATACTTAAACCAATACCTCTAGATCTTAGCCATATGCCATCTTGTGGCGTTTTTTTTCAAACTGCACTTTCCCATTTAATTTTAAGCTGGAGTGGAGACTTAACTAAATAATGTTCACCTCTGTTCTGCTAATACAAATTGCTGTTATTTGTATTATTGCAGTGCTCCAAAAGCTGCTACTATACAGCTGGAAGACTACCTAGGAGAGATCTCTGTATCTTGTTCAGACAAACCCCTGAATTACTGGACAGTTAGTAAACTATGATTTCCAGCTCTGGCTAAAAACAGAATTTATGTTTACCTGATAAATTACTTTCTCCAACGGTGTGTCCGGTCCACGGCGTCATCCTTACTTGTGGGATATTCTCTTCCCCAACAGGAAATGGCAAAGAGCCCAGCAAAGCTGGTCACATGATCCCTCCTAGGCTCCGCCTTCCCCAGTCATTCGACCGACGTAAAGGAGGAATATTTGCATAGGAGAAACCATATGATACCGTGGTGACTGTAGTTAAAGAAAATAAATTATCAGACCTGATTAAAAAACCAGGGCGGGCCGTGGACCGGACACACCGTTGGAGAAAGTAATTTATCAGGTAAACATAAATTCTGTTTTCTCCAACATAGGTGTGTCCGGTCCACGGCGTCATCCTTACTTGTGGGAACCAATACCAAAGCTTTAGGACACGGATGAAGGGAGGGAGCAAATCAGGTCACCTAGATGGAAGGCACCACGGCTTGCAAAACCTTTCTCCCAAAAATAGCCTCAGAAGAAGCAAAAGTATCAAACTTGTAAAATTTAGTAAAAGTGTGCAGTGAAGACCAAGTCGCTGCCTTACATATCTGATCAACAGAAGCCTCGTTCTTGAAGGCCCATGTGGAAGCCACAGCCCTAGTGGAATGAGCTGTGATTCTTTCAGGAGGCTGCCGTCCGGCAGTCTCATAAGCCAATCTGATGATGCTTTTAATCCAAAAAGAGACAGAGGTAGAAGTTGCTTTTTGACCTCTCCTTTTACCAGAATAAACAACAAACAAGGAAGATGTTTGTCTAAAATCCTTTGTAGCATCTAAATAGAATTTTAGAGCACGAACAACATCCAAATTGTGCAACAAACGTTCCTTCTTTGAAACTGGATTCGGACACAAAGAAGGCACGACTATCTCCTGGTTAATGTTTTTGTTAGAAACAACTTTCGGAAGAAAACCAGGTTTAGTACGTAAAACCACCTTATCTGCATGGAACACCAGATAAGGAGGAGAACACTGCAGAGCAGATAATTCTGAAACTCTTCTAGCAGAAGAAATTGCAACCAAAAACAAAACTTTCCAAGATAATAACTTAATATCAACGGAATGTAAGGGTTCAAACGGAACCCCCTGAAGAACTGAAAGAACTAAATTGAGTCTCCAAGGAGGAGTCAAAGGTTTGTAAACAGGCTTGATTCTAACCAGAGCCTGAACAAAGGCTTGAACATCTGGCACAGCTGCCAGCTTTTTGTGAAGTAACACAGACAAGGCAGAAATCTGTCCCTTCAAGGAACTTGCAGATAATCCTTTCTCCAAACCTTCTTGAAGAAAGGATAGAATCTTAGGAATTTTTACCTTGTCCCAAGGGAATCCTTTAGATTCACACCAACAGATATATTTTTTCCATATTTTGTGGTAAATTTTTCTAGTTACAGGCTTTCTGGCCTGAACAAGAGTATCAATGACAGAATCTGAGAACCCTCGCTTTGATAAGATCAAGCGTTCAATCTCCAAGCAGTCAGTTGGAGTGAGACCAGATTCGGATGTTCGAACGGACCTTGAACAAGAAGGTCTCGTCTCAAAGGTAGCTTCCATGGTGGAGCCGATGACATATTCACCAGGTCTGCATACCAAGTCCTGCGTGGCCACGCAGGAGCTATCAAGATCACCGATGCCCTCTCCTGATTGATCCTGGCTACCAGCCTGGGGATGAGAGGAAACGGCGGGAATACATAAGCTAGTTTGAAGGTCCAAGGTGCTACTAGTGCATCTACTAGAGTCGCCTTGGGATCCCTGGATCTGGACCCGTAGCAAAGAACCTTGAAGTTCTGACGAGAGGCCATCAGATCCATGTCTGGAATGCCCCACAATTGAGTAATTTGGGCAAAGATTTCCGGATGGAGTTCCCACTCCCCCGGATGAAATGTCTGACGACTCAGAAAATCTGCTTCCCAATTTTCCACTCCTGGGATGTGGATTGCAGACAAGTGGCAGGAGTGAGTCTCCGCCCATTGAATGATTTTGGTCACTTCTTCCATCGCCAGGGAACTCCTTGTTCCCCCCTGATGGTTGATGTACGCAACAGTCGTCATGTTGTCTGATTGAAACCGTATGAACTTGGCCTTTGCTAGCTGAGGCCAAGCCTTGAGAGCATTGAATATCGCTCTCAGTTCCAGAATATTTATCGGGAGAAGAGATTCTTCCCGAGACCAAAGACCCTGAGTTTTCAGGGGTCCCCAGACCGCGCCCCAGCCCACCAGACTGGCGTCGGTCATGACAATGACCCACTCTGGTCTGCGGAAGCTCATCCCCTGTGACAGGTTGTCCAGGGACAGCCACCAACGGAGTGAATCTCTGGTCCTCTGATCTACTTGTATCGTCAGAGACAAGTCTGTATAGTCCCCATTCCACTGACTGAGCATGCACAGTTGTAATGGTCTTAGATGAATTCGCGCAAAAGGAACTATGTCCATTGCCGCTACCATCAAACCTATTACTTCCATGCACTGCGCTATGGAAGGAAGAGGAACAGAATGAAGTATTTGACAAGAGTTTAGAAGTTTTGATTTTCTGGCCTCTGTCAGAAAAATCCTCATTTCTAAGGAGTCTATTATTGTTCCCAAGAAGGGAACCCTTGTTGACAGAGATAGAGAACTTTTTTCTACGTTCACTTTCCACCCGTGAGATCTGAGAAAGGCCAGGACAATGTCCGTGTGAGCCTTTGCTTGAGGAAGGGACGACGCTTGATTCAGAATGTCGTCCAAGTAAGGTACTACTGCAATGCCCCTTGGTCTTAGCACCGCTAGAAGGGACCCTAGTACCTTTGTGAAAATCCTTGGAGCAGTGCCTAATCCGAACGGAAGTGCCACAAACTGGTAATGCTTGTCCAGGAATGCGAACCTTAGGAACCGATGATGTTCCTTGTGGATAGGAATATGTAGATACGCATCCTTTAAATCCACCGTGGTCATGAATTGACCTTCCTGGATGGAAGGAAGAATTGTTCGAATGGTTTCCATTTTGAACGATGGAACCTTGAGAAACTTGTTTAGGATCTTGAGATCTAAGATTGGTCTGAATGTTCCCTCTTTTTTGGGAACTACGAACAGATTGGAGTAGAACCCCATCCCTTGTTCTCCTAAAGGAACAGGATGAATCACTCCCATTTTTAACAGGTCTTCTACACAATGTAAGAATGCCTGTCTTTTTATGTGGTCTGAAGACAATTGAGACCTGTGGAACCTCCCCCTTGGGGGAAGCCCCTTGAATTCCAGAAGATAACCTTGGGAGACTATTTCTAGTGCCCAAGGATCCAGAACATCTCTTGCCCAAGCCTGAGCGAAGAGAGAGAGTCTGCCCCCCACCAGATCCGGTCCCGGATCGGGGGCCAACATCTCATGCTGTCTTGGTAGCAGTGGCAGGTTTCTTGGCCTGCTTTCCTTTGTTCCAGCCTTGCATTGGTCTCCAGGCTGGCTTGGCTTGAGAAGTATTACCCTCTTGCTTAGAGGACGTAGCACTTGGGGCTGGTCCGTTTCTGCGAAAGGGACGAAAATTAGGTTTATTTTTGGCCTTGAAAGACCTATCCTGAGGAAGGGCGTGGCCCTTGCCCCCAGTGATATCAGAGATAATCTCTTTCAAGTCAGGGCCAAACAGCGTTTTCCCCTTGAAAGGAATGTTAAGCAATTTGTTCTTGGAAGACGCATCCGCTGACCAAGATTTTAACCAAAGCGCTCTGCGCGCCACAATAGCAAAACCAGAATTTTTCGCCGCTAACCTAGCCAATTGCAAAGTGGCGTCTAGGGTGAAAGAATTAGCCAATTTGAGAGCATGAATACTGTCCATAATCTCCTCATAAGAAGAAGAATTATTATTGAGCGCCTTTTCTAGCTCATCGAACCAGAAACACGCTGCTGTAGTGACAGGAACAATGCATGAAATTGGTTGTAGAAGGTAACCTTGCTGAACAAACATCTTTTTAAGCAAACCTTCTAATTTTTTAACCATAGGATCTTTGAAAGCACAACTATCTTCTATGGGTATAGTGGTGCGTTTGTTTAGAGTAGAAACCGCCCCCTCGACCTTGGGGACTGTCTGCCATAAGTCCTTTCTGGGGTCGACCATAGGAAACAATTTTTTAAATATGGGGGGAGGGACGAAAGGTATACCGGGCCTTTCCCATTCTTTATTTACAATGTCCGCCACCCGCTTGGGTATAGGAAAAGCTTCGGGGGGCCCCGGGACCTCTAGGAACTTGTCCATTTTACATAGTTTCTCTGGAATGACCAAATTCTCACAATCATCCAGAGTGGATAACACCTCCTTAAGCAGAGCGCGGAGATGTTCCAATTTAAATTTAAATGTAATCACATCAGGTTCAGCTTGTTGAGAAATTTTCCCTGAATCTGAAATTTCTCCCTCAGACAAAACCTCCCTGGCCCCCTCAGACTGGTGTAGGGGCCCTTCAGAACCAATATCATCAGCGTCCTCATGCTCTTCAGTATTTTCTAAAACAGAGCAGTCGCGCTTTCGCTGATAAGTGGGCATTTTGGCTAAAATGTTTTTGATAGAATTATCCATTACAGCCGTTAATTGTTGCATAGTAAGGAGTATTGGCGCGCTAGATGTACTAGGGGCCTCCTGTGTGGGCAAGACTGGTGTAGACGAAGGAGGGGATGATGCAGTACCATGCTTACTCCCCTCACTTGAGGAATCATCTTGGGCATCATTTTCTCTAAATTTTGTGTCACATAAATCACATCTATTTAAATGAGAAGGAACCTTGGCTTCCCCACATTCAGAACACAGTCTATCTGGTAGTTCAGACATGTTAAACAGGCAAAAACTTGATAACAAAGTACAAAAAACGTTTTAAAATAAACCGTTACTGTCACTTTAAATTTTAAACTGAACACACTTTATTACTGCAATTGCGAAAAAGTATGAAGGAATTGTTCAAAATTCACCAAAATTTCACCACAGTGTCTTAAAGCCTTAAAAGTATTGCACACCAAATTTGGAAGCTTTAACCCTTAAAATAACGGAACCGGAGCCGTTTTTATATTTAACCCCTTTACAGTCCCTGGTATCTGCTTTGCTGAGACCCAACCAAGCCCAAAGGGGAATACGATACCAAATGACGCCTTCAGAAAGTCTTTTCTATGTATCAGAGCTCCTCACACATGCATCTGCATGTCATGCTTCTCAAAAACAAGTGCGCAATAGAGGCGCGAAAATGAGACTCTGCCTATGATTAGGGAAAGCCCCTAGAGAATAAGGTGTCCAATACAGTGCCTGCCGGTTATTTTACATAATTCCCAAGATTAAAATAATTCCTCAAGGCTATGGAGTATAAAATATGTTTATATATAAATCGATTTAGCCCAGAAAATGTCTACAGTCTTAAAAAGCCCTTGTGAAGCCCTTTTTTTCTTTCTGTAATAAAAATGGCTTACCGGATCCCATAGGGAAAATGACAGCTTCCAGCATTACATCGTCTTGTTAGAATGTGTCATACCTCAAGCAGCAAAAGTCTGCTCACTGTTCCCCCAACTGAAGTTAATTCCTCTCAACAGTCCTGTGTGGAAACAGCCATCGATTTTAGTAACGGTTGCTAAAATCATTTTCCTCTTACAAACAGAAATCTTCATCTCTTTTCTGTT